>NW_017199250.1:0-7400 GCF_001704415.2 Capra hircus | reverse complement strand
GATAAAATCCAGGAGGTTCTCCCCCTCCAGGCGACCGAGGCGACGTGAGGCGTCTCGAGGCTAATCACATCTAACATCTGGAACATCCAAAGGGTCTTTCAAACCCTTGCTGTAACTCAAGAAGTTCCCCGACATACCCGTCTCCACTCGAGAGGAAGCACGAGAGTTCTGCCCACATCCAGAGGAGCCCCGTTTCCGCCTCCTAGCTCGAGAGGAGGGATCCATTCCCTGCGTGGTCGGGAAAGAATTCCCGGCGTTCCCGTCGCAACTCAAGAGGAGCCCTCTCCACAGGAAAGGCGAGAGGAACTCCAGGATCTTGACACCATTTCCAGAGTCCCCCAGATGTCTCAGTCCATTCCAGGGAAACCTGTTTTCCCTGCACTGCCTCGACTTTCAAGCCGAGGATCGACTCACACCACGGTGGCACGTGGGACAGCCCTGTTGGAAAGCCTCGTGGGAAAGCTCCTGGGAATGCCTCCTGGGAAAGCCTCGATGGAAAGCCACAGATCCCTTGATCCACGCGAATGGAAGCGCCACACTGCTGCCACAACTCGGGAGGAAAGCGCACGTGCATGCCCCCACTCGAGATGAGGACTGACTGCCCGGGGGAGACTCCAGAAGTACCCCAAGATCCATGTCAGCACTGGAGAGGAATCCTCAGGTTCCAGCACCGAATCCACACAAGGTCTTAGGCGCCGGCATCGAAGGGAGAGGAATCCCGAGAGGCCCACAAGCAACTCGCATGGGGTCTGGCCTTTCCTGAGGCCACCAGAACGGGTCCCTGAGGTCCCCGTTGTAAGTTGAGAGCACCTGCCGCAACTCGAAAAAATCCTGGAGGTTATCCCCTCCAGGCGAGATCAGGCCTATTTCTGCTGAGGCGTCTCGAGGCTAATCACATCTAACATCTGGAACTTCCAAAGGGTCTTCACACCCTTGCTGAAATTCAAGAAATTCCCGAAATACCCGTCTCCACTCGAGAGGAAGCACGAGAGTCCCGCCCACATCCAGAGAATCCCCGTTTCCCCCTCCTAGCTCGAGCGGAGGGATCCTTTCCCTGCGTGTTCGGGAAAGAATTCCCGGCGTTCCCATCGCATCTCAAGAGGAGGCGCTCTCCACAGGAAAGGCGAGAGAAATCCAGGGTCGTTCCACCATTCCCAGAGTCTCCCAGATGTCTCAGTCCATTCCAGGGAAACCTGTTTTCCCTGCATTGCCTCGACTTTCAAGCCATGATCGACTCACACCACCGTGGCACGTGGGACAGCCCTGCGGGACAGCCTGTGGGAAAGCCTCGGGGAAAGCCACAATCACTTGATCCACGCGTAGGGAAGCGTGACCACGCTGCTACACCTCGGGAGAAAAGCGCACGTGCATCCCCTCTCGAGACGAGGACTGACTCCCCTGGGAGACTCCAGAAGTACCAAAGATCCATGTCAGCACTGGAGAGGTATCCTCAGGTTCGGCACGAATCCACACAAGATCTTAGGCCACGGCATCGACTGGAGAGGAATCCTGAGAGGCCCCCGAGCAACTCTCATGGGGACTGGCCTTCCCTGAGGCCACCAGAGCGGATCCCTGAGGTCCCCGTCGTAAGTCGAGAGCACCTGCCGCAACTCGAGAAAATCCAGGAGGTTCTCCCCTTCAGGCGAGATGAGCCCATTTTTGCTGAGGTGTCTCCAGGCAAATCACACCTAACCTCTGGAAATTCCAAAGGGTCCTTCACACCCTTGCTGGAACTCAAGAAGTTCCCCGACATACCCGTCTCCACTCGAGAGGAAGCACGAGAGTTCCGCCCACATAAAGAGGAGCTCCGTTTCCACCACCTAGCTCGAGAGGATGGATCCATTCCCTGCGTGTTGGGAAAGAATTCCCGGAGTTCCCGTCCCATCTCAAGAGGAGGAGATCTCCACAGGAAAGGCGAGAGGAACTCCAGGGTCTTGCCACCATTCCCAGAGTCCCCCAGATGTCTCAGTCCATTCCAGGGAAACCTGTTTTCCCTGCACTGCTTCGTCTTTCAAGCCGAGGATCGACTCACACCATGTGGCACGTGGGACAGCCTGTGGGAAAGCCTCGTGGGAAAGCCTCGTGAGGAAGCCTCGAGGGAAAGCCACAGATCCCTTGATCCACGCGAAGGGAAAACGGACACTGCTGCTACAGCTCGGGAGGAAAGCACACGTGCATTCCCCCACTCGAGAGGAGGACTGACTCCCCTGGGGAGTATCCAGAAGTACCCCAAGATTCATGTCAGCACTGGACAGGAATCCACAGGTTCCGGCACTGGCTCCACACAAGGTCTTAGGCCCCAGCTTCGACGGGAGAGGAATCCCGAGGGGACCCGAGCAACTCTCTTGGGGACTGGCCTTTCCTGAGGACACCAGAGTGGGTCCCTGAGTCCCCGTCGTACTTCGAGAGCACCTGCCGCACCTCGAGAAAATCCAGGAGGTTCTCCCCTCCAGGCGACATGAGGCCCATTTCCGCTGAGACGTCTCCAGGCTAATGATACCTAACCTCTGGAACTACCAAAGGTCCTTCACACCCTTGCTGCAACTCAAGAAGTTCCAGGACATACCCGTCTCCACTCGAGAGGAAGCACGAGCGTCCCGCCAACATCTAGAGGAGTCCCGTTTCCGCCTCCTAGCTCGAGAGGAGGGATCCTTTCCCTGCGTGGTCGGGGAAGATTTCCTGGCGTTTCCGTCGCATCTCAAGAGGAGGCGCTCTCTACAGGAAAGGCGAGCGGAAATCCAGGGTCGTGCCACATTCCAGAGTCCCCAGATGTCTCAGTCCATTCCAGGGAAAACTGTTTTCCCTGCACTGCGTCGACTTTCAAGACGAGGATCGACTCACACCACGGTGGCACGTGGGACAGCCCTGTGGAAAGCCTCGTGGGAAAGCCTCGTGAGAAAGCCTCAGGGAAAGCCACAGATCCCTTGATCCACGCGAAGGGAAGCCGCGACACTGCTGCTACAGCTCGGAAGGAAAGCGCACGTGCATGCCCCCACTCGAGACGAGACGGACTCCCCTGGGAGACTCCAGAAGTACCCCAAGATCCATGTCACCACTGGTGAGGAATCCTCAGGTTCCGGGACTGACTCCACACAAGGTCTTAGGCCCAGCATCGAAGGGAGAGGAATCCCGAGAGGCCCCCGAGCAACTCGCATGGGGACTGGCCTTTCCTGAGGCCACCAGAGCGGGTCCCTGAGGTCCCCGTAGTAAGTTGAGAGCACCTGCTGCAACTCGAGAAAATCCAGGAGTTCTCCCCTCCAGGCGAGATGAGGCCCATTTCCGCTGAGGGGTCTCGAGGCTAATCACACCTAACCTCTGGAACTCCCAACGTGTCCTTCACACCCTTGTGCAACTCAAGAAGTTCCCCAACATACCCGTCTCCACTCGAGAGGAAGCACGCGAGTCCCGCCACATCCAGAGGAGCCCCGTTTCAGCCTTCTAGCTCGAGAGGAGGGATCCATTCCCTGCGTGGTCGGGAAAAAATTCCCGGCGTTCCGTCGCATCTCAAGAGGAGGCGCTCTCCACAGGAAAGGCGAGAGGAACTCCAGGGTCGTGTCACCATTCCCAGAGTCCCCAGATGTCTCAGTCCATTCTAGGGAAACCATTTTCCCTGCACTGCCTCGACTTCAAGACGAGGATCGACTCACACCACGGTGGCACGTGGGACAGCCCTTTGGGAAAGCCACGTGGGAAACCCTCGTGTAAAAGCCTCAAGCGAAAGCCACAGATCCCTTGATCCAGGCGGTGGGAAGCGTGGCACTGCTGCTACAGCACGTAGTAAAGCGCACATGCATGCCCCACTCGAGACGAGGACTGACTCCCTGGGGAGACTCCAGAAGTACCCCAATATCCATGTCAGCACTGGAGAGGAATCCTCAGGTTCCGGCACCCACTCCACACAAGATCTTAGGCCCGGCATCGACCGGAGAGCAATCCCGAGAGGCCCCAACAACTTACATGGGGACTGGCCTTTCCTGAGGCCACCAGAGCGGGTCCCTGAGGTCCCCGTCGTAAGTCGAGAGCACCTGCCGCAACTCGAGAAAATCCAGAAGGTTCTCCCCTCCAGGCGACATGAGGCCATTCCGCTGAGGCGTCTCGAGCCTAATGACACCTAAACTCTGGAACTTCGAAAGGTCCTTCACACCCTTGCTGCAACTCAAGAAGTTCCCCGACATACCCGTCTCCACTCGAGAGGAAGCACGAGAGTCCCGCCCACATCCAGAGGAGCCCCTTTCCGCCTCTTAGCTCGAAGGAGGGATCCTTTCCCGCGTGGTCTGGAAAGAATTCCCGGCGTTTCCGTCGCATCTCAAGAGGAGCCGCTCTCCACAGAAAAGGCGAAGGAACTCCAGGGTCGTGCCACCATTCCCAGAATCCCCCAGATGTCTCAGTCCATTCCAGGGAAACCTGTTTTCCTGCACTGCCTCACTTTCAAGCCGAGGATCGACTCACACCACGGTGGCACGTGGACAGCCCTGTGGAAAGCTTCGTTGGAAAGCCCCGTGGGAAAGCCTCATGGGAAGCCCCGAGGAAAGCCACAGATCCCTTGATCCAAGCGAAGGAAGCGTGACACTGCTACTAGAGCTCGAGAGGAAAGCGCAGCTGCAGGCCCCACTCGAGACGAGGACTGACTCCCCTGGGGAGACTCAGAAGTACCCCAAAATCCATGTCAGCACTGGAGAGGAATTCTCAGGTTCCGGCACGACGCCACACAAGGTCTTAAGCCAGCGTGACACTGCTGCTACAGCTCGAGAGGAAAGCTCACGTGCAGGCCCCACTCGAGACGAGGACTGACTCCCCTGGGGAGACTCAGAAGTACCCCAAGATCCATGTCAGCACTGGAGAGGAATGCTCAGGTTCCGGCACCGACTCCACACAAGGTCTTAGGCCCCGACTTCGACGGGAGAGGAATCCGAGAGCCCCCGAGCAAGTCGCATGGGGACTGGCCTTTCCAGAGGCACCAGAGCGGGTACCTGAGGTCCCCGTCGTAAGTCGAGAGCACCTGCCGCAACTCGAGAAAATCCAGGAGGTTTCTCCCCTCCAGGCGAGATGAGGCCCATTTCCGCTGAGGCGTCTCGAAGATATTCACACCTAACCTCCGGAACTTCCAAAGGGTCCTTCAGACCTTTTTGCAACTCAAGAAGTTCCCCGACATACCCGTCTGCACTCGAGAGGAAGCACGAGAGTCCCGCCACATCCAAAGGAGCCCCGTTTCCGCCTCCTAGCTCGACGGACGGATCCTTTCCCTGCGTGCTCGGGAAAGAATTCCCGGCGTTTCCGTCGCAACTCAAGAGGAGGCGCTCTCCACAGGAAAGGCGAGAGAAACTCCAGGGTCGTGCCACCATTTCCAGAGTCCACCAAATGTCTCAGTCCATTTCAGGGAAACCTGTTTTCCCTGCACTGCCTCCACCTTCAAGCGAGGATCGACTCACACCGCGGTGGCACGTTGGACAGCCCTGTGGGAAAGCCTCAGGGGAAAGCCTCGTGGGAAAGCCTCGAGGGAAAGCCACAGATCCTTGATCCACGCGAAGGGAAGCGTGACACTGCGCTACAGCTCGGAGGAAAGCGCACGTGCATGCCCCCACTCGAGACGAGGACTGACTCCCCTGGGGAACTTCAGAAGTACCCAAGATCCATGTCAGCACTGGACAGGAATCCTCAGGTTCCGGCACACACTCCACACAAGATCTTAGGCCCCGGCATCGACGGAGAGGAATCCCGAGAGCCCCCGAGCAACTGCATGGGGACTGGCCTTTCCTGAGCCACAGAGCGGGTCCCTGAGGTCCCTGTCGTAAGTCGAGAGCACCTGCCGCAACTCGGAAAATCCAGGAGGTTCTCCCCTCCAGGCGAGATGAGGCCCATTTCCGCTGAGGCTCTCGAGGCTAATCACATCTACATCTGGAACTTCCAAAGGGTCCTTCACACCTTGCTGCAACTCAAGAAGTTCCCCGACATACCCGTCTCCACTCGAGAGGAAGCACGAGAGTCTGCCCACATCCAAGGAGCCCGTTTCTGCCTCCTGCTGAGAGGAGGGATCCTTCCCTGCGTGTCGGGAAAGAATTCCCGAGTTCCCGTCGCATCTCAAGAGGAGGAGCTCTCCACAGGAAAGGCGAGAGGACTCCAGCGTCCCTGCCACCATTCCCAGAGTCCCCAGATGTCTCAGTCCATTCCAGGGAAACCTGTTTTCCCTGCACTGCGTCGACTTTAATGCGAGTATGACTCACACACGGTGGCACGTGGGACAGCCCTGTGGGAAAGCCTCGTGGGAAACCCTCGTGTAAAAGCCTCGAGCGAAAGCCACAGATCCCTTGATCACGCACGCGGAAGCGAAGCGTGACACTGCTGCTACAGCTCGGGAGAAAGCGCACGTGCATGCCCCCACTCGAGACGAGGACTGACTCCCTGGGGAGATTCCAGAAGTACCCAAGATACATGTCAGCACTGAGAGGAATCCTCAGGTTCCGGACTGTATCCAGACAAGGTCTCAGGCCCCAGCATCGAAGGGAGAGGAATCCTGAGAGGCCTGCGTGCAATTCGAATGGGGACTTGCCTTTCCTGAGGCCACCAGAGCAGGTCCCTGAGGTCCCCGTCGTAAGTCAAGAACACCTGCCGCAACTCTCGAGAAAATCCAGGAAGTTCTCCCTCCAGGCGAGATGAGGCCCATTTCCGCTGAGGCGTCTCGAGGCTAATCACACCTAACCTCTGGAACTTCCAAAGGGTCCTTCACACCCTTGCTGCAACTCAAGAAATTCCCCGACATACCCGTGTCCACTCGAGAGGAAGCACGAGATTCCCGCCCTCACCCAGAGGAGAACCGTTTCTGCCTCCTAGCTCGAGAGGAGGGATCCTTTCCCTGCGTGGTCGGGAAAGAATTCCCGGCTTTCCCGTCGCATCTCAAGAGGAGGCGCTCTCCATAGGAAAGGCGAGAGGAACTCCAGGGTCGTGCCACCATTCCCAGAGTCCCCCAGATATCTCAGTCCATTCCAGGGAAACCTGCTTTCCCTGCACTGCCTCGACTTTCAAGCCGAGGATCGACTCACACCACGGTGGCACGTGGGACAGCCCTGTGGGAAAGCCTCGTGGGAAAGCTCGAGGGAAAGGCACAGATCCCTTGATCCAACAGAAAGGGAAGCATGACACTGCTGCTACAGCTCGGGAGGAAAGCGCACGTGCAAGCCCCCACTCGAGACGAGGACTGACTCCCCTGGGGAGACTCCAGAAGTACCGGAGGTCCATGTCAGCACTGGAGAGAAATCCTCAGGTTACGGCACCGACTCCACACAAGAATCTTAGGCGCCTGCATCTACGGGAGGGGAGGCCCCGAGCACTCGCATGGTACTGGCCTTTCCTGAGGCCACCAGAGCGGGTCCCTGAGGTCCCCGTCGTAAGTCGAGAGCACCTGC
>NW_017199249.1:0-7400 GCF_001704415.2 Capra hircus | reverse complement strand
GGTGCGCTTTCCTCCCGAGATTTAGCAGCTAACAGTGTGTCACGCTTCCCTTCGCAGCATCAAGGGATCTGTGGCTTTCCCTCGAGGCTTTCCCACGAGGCTTTCCCACGAGGCTTTCCCACAGGGCTGTCCCACGTGCCACCGATGTGTGAGTCTATCCTCGGCTTGAAAGTCGAGGCAGTGCAGGGAAAACAGGTTTCCCTGGAATGGACTGAGACATCTCGGGGCCTCTGGGAATGGTGGCACGACCCTGGAGTTCCTCTCGCCATTTCTATGGAGAGCGCCTCCTCTTGAGATATGACGGGAACGCCGGGAATCCTTTCCCGACCACGCAGGGAAAGGATGCCTCCTCTCGAACTATGAGGCGGAAACGTGGGTCCTCTGGATGTGGGCGTGACGCTCGTGCTTCCTCTCGAGTGGAGACTCGTATGTCGGGGAACTTCTTGAGTTGCAGCAAGGGTGTGAAGGACCCTTTGGAAGTTCCAGAGGTTAGGTGTGATTAGCCTCGAGACGCCTCAGCGGAAATGGCCCTCTCTCGCCAGGAGGGAAGAACCTCCTGGATTTTCTCGAGTTGCGGCAGGTGCTCTTGTCTTACGACGGGGACCTCAGGGACCCGCTCTGGTGGCCTAAGGAAAGGCAAGTCCCCAAGCGAGATGCTCGGGGCCTCTCGGAATTCCTCTCCTGTCGATGCTGGAGCCTACGACCTTGTGTGGAGTCGGTGCCGGAAACTGAGGATTCCTCTCCAGTGCTGACATGGATCTTGGGGTACTTCTGGAGTCTCCCCAGGGGAGTCAGTCCTCGTCTCGAGTGGGGGCATGCACGTGAGCTTTCCTCCCGATCTGTAGCAGCAGTGTCACGCGTCCCTTCACGTGAATCAAGGGATCTGTGGCTAGCCCTCGAGGCTTTCCTACGAGGCTTTCCCACAGGGCTGTCCCACGTGCCACCGTGGTGTGAGTCGATCCTCGGCTTGAAAGTCGAGGCAGTGCAGGGAAAACAGTTTTCCCTGGAATGGACTGAGACATCTGGGGGACTGTGGGTATGGTGTCACGAACCTGGATTTCCTCTCGCCTTTCCAGAGGAGAGCGCCTCCTCTTGAGATGCGAAGGGAACGCCGGGAATTCTTTCCCGACCACACAGGGAAAGGATCCCACCTCTCGAGCTATGAGGCGGAAACGGGGCTCATCTGAATGTGGGCAGGACTCCTGTGCTTCCTCTCGAGTGGAGACGGGTATGTCGGGGAATTTCTTGAGTTGCAGCCAGGTTGTGAAGAATCCTTTGAAATTTCCAGAGATTAGGTGTGATTAGCTTCCAGACGACTCAGCGGAAATGAGCCTCATCGCGCCTGGAGGGGAGAACCTCCTGGATTTTCTCCAGTTGAGGCAGGTGCTCACAACTTACGACCGGGACCTCAGGGACCTGCTCTGGTGGCCTCAGGAAAGACCAGTCCCCATGGGAATTGCTCGTGGGCCTCTCGGATTCCTCTCCCGTCGATGCCGGGGCCTAAGACATTGTGTGGAGATGGTGCCGGAACCTCATGATTCCTCTCCAGTGCTGACATGGATCTTGAGGGACTTCTGGAGTCTCCCAGGGAAGTCAGTCCTCGTCTTCAGTGGTGGCATGCACGTGCGCTTTCCTCCCGAGCTGTAGCAGTAGTGTTACCCTTCCCTTGGCGTGGATCAAGGGATCTGTGGCTTTCCCTCGAGGATTTCCCACGAGGTTTTCCCACCAGGCTTTCCCACAGGCTGTCCCACGTGCCACCGTGGTGTGAGTCGATCCTCGCTTGAAAGTCAAGGCACTGCAGGGAAAACAGGTTCCCTGGAATGGACTGAGATATCTGGGGGACTCTGGAATGGTGGCACCACCTGGAGTTCCTCTCGCCTTTCCTGTGGAGAGCGCCTCCTCTGGAGATGCGACGGGAACCCCAGAATTCTTTCCCGACACACAGTGAAAGGATCCCTCGTCTCGGAGCTATGAGGGAGAAAAGGGGCTCCTCTGGATGTGGGTGGGACTCTCGTGTTCCTCTCGAGTGGAGACGGGTATGTCGGGGAACTTCTTGAGTTGCAGCAAGGGTGTGAAGGACCCTTTGGAAGTTCCAGAGGTTAGGTGTGATTAGCTTCGAGACGCCTCAGCGGAAATGGCCTCATCTCGCCTGGAGGGGAGAACCTCCTGGATTTTCTCGAGTTGCGGCAGGTGCTCTCGACATACGACGGGGACCTCAGGGACCGCACTGGTGGCCTCAAGTGATGGCCAGTCCCCATGCGAGTTGCTCGGGCCCTCTCGGGATACGTGTCCCATCGATGCCGGGGTCTAAGACCTTGTGTGGAGTCGGTGCCGGAACCTGAGGATTCCTCTCCAGTGTGACATGGATCTTGGGGTACTTCTGGAGTCTCCCCAGGGGAGTCAGACATCGACTCGAGTGAGGGAGGCACGTGCGCTTTCCTCCCGAGCTCTAGCAGCAGTGATACGCTTCCCTTCGCGTGGATCAAGGGATCAGTGGCTTTCCCTCGAGGCTTTCCCACGAGGCTTTCCCACGAGGCATTCCGACAGGGCTATCCCACGTGCCACCGTGGTGTGAGTCGATCCTCGCCATGAAATTCGAGGCAGTGTAGGAAAAACAGTTTCCTCTGGAATGGACTGAGACATCTGCGGGACTCTGTGAATGGTGGCATGACGCTGGAGTTCCTCTCGCCTTTCCTGTGGAGAGCGCTTCCCTTGAAATGCGAGCGGAATGGCGGGTATTATTTCCTGACCAAGCCAGGGAAAGGATCCTCATGTCGCAGCTTCGATACCAAAACGGCGTCTCCTCTGGATGTGGGCGGGATCCTCGTGCTTCCTCTCGAGTGGGCGACGGGTATGTCGGGGAACTTCTTGAGTTGCAGCAAGGACCCTTTTGAATTTCCAGAGTTTAGGTGTGATGAGCCTCCAGACGGCTCCGAGGAAATGGCCTCATCTCGCCTGGAAGGGAGAACCTCCTGGATTTTCTAGAGTTTGGGCAGGGTCTCTCGAGTTACGACAGGGACCTCAGGGACCCGCTCTGGTGGCCTCAGGAAAGGCCAGTGCCCATGGGAGTTGCAGGGGGCCTTTCGCGATTCCTCTCCCGTCGATGCCGGGCCTAAGACCTTGTATGGAGTCGATGCCGGAACCTGAGGATTCCTCTCCAGTGCTGACATGGATCTTGGGGTACTTCTGGAGTCTCCCCAGGGGAGTGAGTCCTTGTCTCGAGTGGGGCAGGCACGTGCGCTTTCCTCCCGAGCTCTAGCAGCAGTGATACGCTTCCCTTCGCGTGGATCAAGGGATCTGTGGCTTTCCCTCGAGGCTTTCCCAAGAGGATTTCCCACGAGGCTTTCCGACAGGGCTATCCCACGTGCCACCGTGGTGTGAGTCGATCCTCGCCGTGAAATTCGAGGCAGTGTAGGAAAAACAGTTTCCTCTGGAATGGACTGAGACATCTGGGCGACTCTGTGAATGGTGGCACGACCCTGGAGTTCCTCTCGCCTTTCCTGTGGAGAGCGCTTCCCCTTGAAATGCGAGCGGAATGGCGGGTATTATTTCCTGACCAAGCAGGGAAAGGATCCCTCATGTCGAGCTTCGATACCAAAACGGCGTCTCCTCTGGATGTGGGCGGGATCCTCGTGCTTCCTCTCGAGTGGCGACGGGTATGTCGGGGAACTTCTTGAGTTGCAGCAAGGACCCTTTTGAATTTCCAGAGTTTAGGTGTGATGAGCCTCCAGACGCCTCCGAGGAAATGGGCCTCATCTCGCCTGGAGGGGAGAACCTCCTGGATTTTCTAGAGTTGGGCAGGGTCTCTCGAGTTACGACAGGGACCTCAGGGACCCGCTCTGGTGGCCTCAGGAAAGGCCAGTGCCCATGGGAGTTGCAAGGGGGCCTTTCGGGATTCCTCTCCCGTCGATGCCGGGGCCTAAGACCTTGTATGGAGTCGATGCCGGAACCTGAGGATTCCTCTCCAGTGCTGACATGGATCTTGGGGTAATTCTGGAGTCTCCCTAGGGGAGTCAGACCTCGACTCGAGTGGGGTCAGGCACGTGCGCTTTCCTCCCGAGCTCCTGCAGGAGTGTTACGCTTCCCTTCATGTGGATCAAGGGAGCAGTGGCTTTCCCTCGATACTTTCCCACGAGGCTTTCCCACAGGGCTGTCCCACGTGCCACCGTGGTGAGAGTCGATCCTTGGCTTGAAAGTCGAGGCAGTGCAGGGAAAACAGTTTTCCCTGGAATGGACTGAGACATCTGGGGGTCTGTGGGAATGGTGGCACGACGCTGGATTTCCTCTCGCCTTCCCTGAGGAGAGCGCCTCCTCTTGAGATGCGACGGGAACGCCGGGAATTCTTTCCCGACCACGCAGCGAAAGCATCCCACCTCTCGAGCTATGAGGCGGAAACGGGGCTCATCTGGATGTGGGCAGGACTCCTGTGCTTCCTCTCGAGTGGAGACGGGTATGTCGGGGAACTTCTTGAGTTGCAGCGAGGGTGTGAAGGACGCTTTGGAAGTTCTAGATGTTAGGTGTGATTAGCCCCAAGACACCTCAGCGGAAATGGGCCTCATCTCGCCTGGAGGGGAGAATCTCCTGGATTTTCTCCAGTTGAGTCAGGTGCTCACATCTTACGACCGGGACCTCAGGGACCTGCTCTGGTGACCTCAGGAAAGACCCGTCCCCATGCGAATTGCTCGGGGCCTCTCAGGATTCCTCTCCGTCGATGCCAGGGCCTAAGACATTGTGTGGAGATGGTGCGGGAACCTCAGGATTCCTCTCCAGTGCTGACAAGGATCTTGAGGGACTTCTGGAGTCTCCCCAGGGAAGTCAGTCCTCGTCTCCAGTGGTGGCATGCACGTGCGCTTTCCTCCCGAGCTGTAGCAGCAGTGTCACGCTTCCCTTGGCGTGGATCAAGGGATCTGTGGCTTTCCCTCGAGGATTTCCCACTAGGTTTTCCCACGAGGCTTTTCCACAAGGCTGTCCCACGTGCCACCATGGTGTGAGTCAATCCTCGGCTTGAAAGTCGAGGCAGTGCAGGGAAAACAGGTTTCCCTGGAATGGACTGAGATATCTGGGGGACTCTGGGAATGGTGGCACGACCCTGGAGCTCCTCTCGCCTTTCCTGTGGAGAGCGCCTCCTCTGGAGATGCGACGGGAACCCCCAGGAATTCTTTCCCGACACACAGAGAAAGGATACCTCGTCTCGAGCTATGAGGGAGAAATGGGGCTCCTCTGGATGTGGGCGGGACTCTCTTGCTTCCTCTCGAGTGGAGACGGGTATGTCGGGGAACTTCTTGAGTTGCAGCAAGGGTGTGAAGGACCCTTTGGAAATTCCAGAGGTTACGTGTGATTAGCTTCGAGACGCCTCAGCGGAAATGGGCCTCATCTAACCTGGAGGGAGAATATCCTGGATTTTCTCGAGTTTCGCCAGGTGCTCTCGACTTACGACGGGACCTCAGTGATCCGCTCTGGTGGCGCCTCAGGAAAGGCCAGTCCCCATGCAAGTTGCTCTGGGGCCTCTCGGGATTCCTCTCCCGTCGAAGCCGGGGCCTAAGTCGTTGTGTGGAGTGGGTGCCGGAACCTGAGGAATCCTCTCCAGTGCTGACATGGATCTTGGGGTACTTCTGGAGTCTCCCCAAGGGAGTCAGTACTCGTCTCGAGTGGGGGCATGCACGTGCTTTCCTCCCGACTCTTAGCAGCAGTGATACGCTTTCCCTTCGCGTGAATCAAGGGATCAGTGCCTTTCCCTAGAGGCTTTCCCACGAGCCTTTTCCCACGAGGCTTTCCACGGGCCTTTCCCACAGTGCTGTCCCACGTGCCACTGTGGTGAGAGTCGATCCTCGGCTTGAAAGTCGAGGCAATGCATGGAAACAGGTTTCCCTGGAATGGACAGAGACATCTGGCTGACTCTGGGAATGGCGCACTAAACCTGGATTTCCTCTCGCCTTTCCTGTGGAGATCGCCTCCTCTTGAGATGCGAGCGGAATGCGGGTATTATTTCCTGACCAAGCAGGGAAAGGATCCCTCATCTCGAGCTTCGATACCAAAACGGCGTCTCCTCTGGATGTGGGCGGTACCCTCGTGCTTCCTCTCGAGTGGCGACGGGTATGTCGGGAACTTCTTGAGTTGCAGCAAGGACCCTTTTGAATTTCCAGAATTTAGGTGTGATGAGCCTCCAGACGCCTCAGAGGAAATGGGCCTTATCTCGCCTGGAGGGGAGAACCTCCTGGATTTTCTTGAGTTGGTGCAGATGTTCTCGCGTTACGACGGGGACCTCAGTTACCCGCTCTGGTGGCCTCAGGAAAGGCCAGTGCCCATAGGAGTTGCAAGGGCGCCTTTCGGGATTCCTCTCCTGACGATGGGAACTTATTTTCTCGAGTTGCTCGACATACGACGGGTATCTCAGGGACCCGCTCTGGTGGCCTCAGGAAAGGCCAGTCCACAAGCGCGTTGCTCGGGGCCTCTCGGGATGCCTCTCCCATCGATGTCGGGACGTAAGACCTTGTGTGGAGTCGGTGCCTGAACCTGAGGATTCCTCTCCAGTGCTGACATCGATCTTGGGTTACTTCTGGAGTCTCCCCAGGGGAGTCAGTCCTCGTCTCGAGTGGGGGCATGCACGTGCGCTTTTCTCCCGAGCTGTAGCAGCAGTGTCACGCTTCCCTTCGCGTGGATCAAGGGATCTGTGGCTTTCCCTCGAGGTTTTCCCACGAGGCTTTCCCACGAGGCTTTCCCACGAGGCTTTCCCACAGGGCTGACCCACGTGTCACCGTTGTGTTAGTCGATCCTCGGCTTGAAAGTCGAGGCAGTGCAGGAAACAGGTTTCCCTGGAATGGACTGAGACATCTGGGGACTCTGGGAATGGTGGCACGACCCTGGAGTTCCTCTCGCCTTTCCTGTGGAGAGCGCCTCCTCTTGAGATCCGAGGGGAATGCCAGGAATTCTTTCCCGACCACGCAGTGAAAGGATCCTCCTCTCGAGCCATGAGGCGGAAACGAGGCTCCTCTGGGATGTGGCTGGACTCTCGTGCTTCCTCTCGAGTGGAGACGGGTATGTCGGGGAACTTCTTGAGTTGCAGCAAGGGTGTGAAGGACCCTTTGGAAGTTCCAGAGGTTAGGTCTGATTAGCCTGGGGACGCCTCAGAGGAAATTGGCCTCATCTCCCCTGGAAGGGAGAACCTCCTGCATTTTCTGAGTTGGTGCAGATGTTCTCGCGTTACGACGGGGACCTCAGTTACCCGCTCTGGTGGCCTCAGGAAAGGCCAATCCCCATGCGAGCTGCTCGGCGGCCTCTCGGATTCCTCTCCTGACGATGCCGGGCCTAAGGCCTTGTGTGGATCGGTGCCGAACCTGAGGATTCTTCTCCAGTGCTGACATGGATCTTGGGTACTTCTGGAGTCTCCCCAGGGAGTCAGT
>NW_017199248.1:0-7401 GCF_001704415.2 Capra hircus | reverse complement strand
GTGAAAGGAAAACACGTTTCCCTGGAGTGGACTGAGAGCATCTGGGGGACACGAATCGTGGCACGACCCTGGAGTTCCTCTCGCCTTTCCTGTGGAGAGCGCCCCTCTTGAGCTGCGATGGGAAGGCCAGGAATTCTTTCCTGAACACGCAGGGAAAGGAACCCTCCTCTCGAGCTAGGAGGTGGAAACGGGGCTCTCTGGATGTGGGCGGGACTCTCGTGCTTCCTCTCGAGTCGAGACGGGTATGTCGGGGAACTTCTTGAGTTGCAGCAAGGGTGTGAAGGACCCTTTGAAAGTTCCAGAGGTTAGGTGTGATTAGCCTCGAGAAGCCTCAGCGGAAATGGGCCTCATCTCGCCTGGAGGGGAGAACCTCCTGGATTTTCTCGAGTTGCGGCAGGTGCTCTCGACTTACGACGGGAACCTCAGGGACATGATCTGGTGGCCTCAGGAAAGGCCAGTCCCCATGCGAGTTGCTCGGGGGCCTCTCGGTATTCCTCTCCCATCGATGCCGCGGCCTAAGACCTTGTGTGGAGTCGGTGCCGGAACCTGAGGATTCCTCTCCAGTGTTGACATGGATCTTGGGGGTACTTCCTGAGTCTCCCCTGTGGAGTCAGTCCTCGTCTCGAGTGGGGGCATGCACGTGCGCTTTCCTCCCCAGCTGTAGCAGCAGTGTCACGCTTCCCTTCGCGTGGATCAAGGGATCTGTGGCTTTCCCTCGAGGCTTTCCCACGATGCTTTCCCACGAGGCTTTCCCACAAGGCTGCCCACGTGTCACCGTGGTGTGAGTCGATCCTCGGCTTGAAAGTCGAGGCAGTGCAGGGAAAACAGGTTTCCCTGGAATGGACTGAGACATCTGGGGGACTCTGGGAATGGTGGCACGACCGTGGAGTTCCTCTCGCCTTTCCTGTGGAGAGCGCCTCCTCTTGAGATGCGACGGAAATGCCGGGAATTCTTTCCCGACCACGCAGGGGAATGGATCCCTCCTCTCGAGCTAGAGGCGGAAACGGGGGCTCCTCTGGATGAGGGCGGGACTCTCGTGATTCCTCTCGAGTGGAGACGGGTATGTCGGGGAACTTCTTGAGTTGCAGCAAGGGTTGTGAAAGACCCTTTGTAAGTTCCAGAAGTTAGGTGTGATTAGCCTCGAGATGCCTCAGGGGAAATGGGCCTCATCTCGCCTGGAGGGGAGAACCTCCTGGATTTTCTCGAGTTGTGGCAGGTGCTCTCGACTTACGACGGGGACCTCACGGACCCGCTCCGGTGGCCTCAGGAAAGGCCAGTCCCCAAGCGAGTTGCTCGGGGGCCTCTCGGGATTCCTCTCCCGTCGATGCCGGGGCCTAAGACCTTGTGTGGAGTAGGTGCCGGAACCTGAGGATTCCTCTCCAGTGCTGACATGGATCTTGGGGTACGGCTGGAGTCGCCCCAGGGGAGTCAGTCCTCGTCTCAAGTGGGGGCATGCACGTGCGCTTTCCTCCCGAGATGTAGCAGCAGTGTCATGCTTCCCTTCGCGTGGATCAAGGGATCTGCAACTTTCCCTCGAGCTTTCCCACGAGGCTTTCCCTCGAGGCTTTCCCACAGGGCTGTCCCACGTGCCACCTTGGTGTGAGTCGATCCTCGGCTTGAAAGTCGAGGCAGTGCAGGGAAAACAGGTTTCCCTGGAATGGACTGAGACATCTGGGGGACTCTGGGAATGGTGGCACGACCCTGGAGTTCCTCTCGCCTTTCCTGTGGAGAGCACCTCCTCTTGAGATGCGACGGGAACGCCGGGATTTCTTTCCCGACCACGCAGGGAAATATCCCTGCTCTCGAGCTATGAGGCGGAAACGGGGCTCCTCTGGATGAGGGCGGGACTCTCGTGCTTCCTCTCCAGTAGAGACGGGTATGTTGGGGAACTTCTTGAGTTGCAGCAAGGGTGTGAAGGACCCTTTGGAAAGTCAAGAGGTTAGGTGTGATTAGCCTCGAGATGCCTCAGCGGAAATGGGCCTAATCTCGCCTGGAAGGGAGAACCTCCTGGATTTTCTCGAGGTGCGGCAGGTGCTCTCGACTTACAATGGGGACCTCAGGGACCCGCTCTGGTGGCCTCAGGAAAGGCCAGTCCCCATGCGAGTTGCTCCGGGGCCTTTCGGGATTCCTCTCCCGTCAATGACGGGGCCTAAGATCTTTGTGGAGTCCGTGCCGGAACCTGAGGATTCCTCTCCAGTGCTGACATGGTCTTGGGGTACTTCTGGAGTCTCCCCAGGGGAGTCAGTCCTCGTCTCGAGTGGGGGCATGCACGTGCGCTTTCCTCCCGAGCTGTAGCAGCAGTGTCACACTTCCCTTTGCGTGGATCAAGGGATCTGTGGCTTTTCCTCGAGGCTTTCCCACGAGGCTTTCCCACGAGGCTTTCACACAGGGCTGTCCCACGTGCCACCGTGGTGTGAGTGGATCCTCGGCTTGAAAGTCGAGGCAGTGCAGGGAAAACAGGTTTCCCTGGAATGGACTGAGAAATCTCTGGCACTCAGGGAATGGTGTCACGACCCTGGAGATCCCCTCGTGTTTCCTGTGGAGACCGCCTCCTCTTGAGATGCGACCGGAACGCCGGGAATTCTTTCCCGACCAACGCAGGGAAAGGATTCCACCTCTCGATCTATGAGGCGGAAACGGGGCTTCTCTGGATGTGGGCAGGACTCTCGTGCTTCCTCTCGAGTGGAGAGGGGTACGTCGGGGAACTTCTTGAGTTGCAGCAAGGGTGTGAAGGACCCTTTGGAAGTTCCAGAGGCCAGGTTGACTAGCCTCGAGACGCCTCCGCGGAAATGGGCTTCATCTCGCCTGGAGGGGAGAACCTCCTGGATTTTCTAGAGTTGCCGACAGGTGCTCTCGACTTAAGACGAGGACCTCAGGGACCTGCTCTGGTGGCCTCAGGAAAGGCCAATCCCCATGCGAGTTGCTAGGGGGCCCTTCGGGATTCCTCTCCCGTCGATGCCGGGGCCTAAGACGTTGTGTGGAGACGGTGCCGGAACCTGAGGATTCCTCTCCAGTGCTGACATGGATCTTGGGGTACTTCTGGAGTCTCCACCGGGGATTCAGTCCTCGTCTCGACTTAGGTCATGCACGTGCACTTTCCTCCCGAGCTGTAGCAGCAGTGTCATGCTTCCCTTCGCGTGGATGAAGAAATCTGTGGCTTTCATCGAGGTTTTTGCAGGAGGCTTTCCCACGAGGCTTTCCCACAGGGCTGTCCCACGTGCCACCGTGGTGTGAGTCGATCCTCGGCTTGAAAGTCGAGGCAGTGCAGGGAAAACTGGTTTCCCTGGAATGGACTGAGACATCTGGGGGACTCTGTGTATGGTGGCTCGACCCTGGAGTTCCTCTCGCCTTTCCTGTGGAGAGCGCCTCCTCTTGAGATGCGATGGAAACGCCGGGAATTCTTTCCCGAACACGCAGGGAAAGGATCCCTCCTCTCGAGCTAGGAGGCGGAAACGGGGCTCCTCTGGATGTCGGCGGGAGGCTCGAGCTTTCTCTCAAGTGGAGACGGTTATGTCGGGGAACTTCTTGAGTTGCAACAAGTGGGTGATGTACCCTTTGGAAGTTCCAGAGGTTAGGTGTGATTAGCCTCGAGAGGCCTCATTGGAAATGGGCCTCATCTCGCCTGGAGGGGAGAACCTTCTGGATTTTCTCGAGTTGCACCAGTTTCTCTCCACTTACGACGGGGACCTCAGGGACATGCTCTGGTGGCCTCAGGAAAGGCCATTCCCCGAGCGAGTTGCTCGGGGGCCTCTCGGGTTTCCTCTCCTGTCGATGCCGGGGCCTAAGACCTTGTGTGGATGTCGGTGCCGGAACCTGAGGATTCCTCTCCAGTCCTGACATGGATCTTGGGGTACGTCCTGAGTCTCCCCTGGGGAGTCAGTCCTCGTCTCGAGTGGGGGCATGCACGTGCGCTTTCCTCCCCAGCTATAGCAGCAGTGTCAGGCTTCCCTTCGCGTGGATCAAGGGATCTGTGGCTTTCCCTCGAGGCTTTCCCACGAGGCTTTCCCTCGAGTCTTTCCCACAAGGCTGTCCCACGTGCCACCGTGGTGAGAGTCGATCCTCGGCTTGAAAGTCGAGGCAGTGCAGGGAAAAAAGGTTTCACTGAATTGGACTGAGACATCTGAGGGACTCTGGGAATGGTGGCACGACCCTGGAGTTCCTCTCGCCTTTCCTGTGGAGAGCGCCTCTTCTTGAGATGCGACGGAAACGTCGGGAATTCTTTCCCGAACACGAAGGGAAAGGATCCCTCCTCTCGAGCTAGGAGGCGGAAACGGGGCTCCTCTGGAATGTGGGCCGGACTCTCGTGCTTCCTTTCGAGTGGAGACGGGTATGTCGGGGAACTTCTTGAGTTGCAGCAAGGGTGTGAAGGACCCTTTGGAAATTCCAGATGTTCGGTGTGATTAGCCTCGAGACGCCTCACCGGAAATGGGCCTCATCTCGCCTGGAAGGGAGAACCTCCTGGATTTTCGCGAGTTGCGGCAGGTGCTCTCGACTTACGACGGGGACCTCTGGGACCCGCTCTGGTGGCCTCAGGAAAGGCCAGTCCCCATGCTAGTTGCATGGGGCCTCTCGGGATTCCTCTCCCGTCGATGCTGGGGCCTAAGACCTTGTGTAGAGTCGGTGCAGGAACCGGAGGATTCCACTCCAGTGCTGACATGGTTCCTGGGGTACTTTTGGAGTCTCCCTAAGGGAGTCAGTCCTCGTCTCGAGTTGGGGCATGCACGTGCGCTTTCCTCCCTGAGCTGTAGCTGTAGTGTCACGCTTCCCTTCGCGTGGATGAAGGAATCTGTGGCTTTCCCCCGAGTCTTTCCCACGAGGCTTTCCCACGAGGCTTTCCCAAATGGCTGTCCAACGTGCCACCGTGGTGTGAGTCATTCCTCGGCTTGAAAGTCGAGGCAGTGCAAGGAAAACACGTTTCCCTGGAGTGGACTGAGACATCTGGGGGACTCTGGGAATCGTGGCACGACCCTGGAGTTCCTCTCGTCTTTCCTGTAGAGAGCGCCCCCTCTTGAGCTGCGATGGGAAGGCCAGGAATTCTTTCCTGAACACGCAGGGAAAGGAACCCTCCTCTCGAGCTAGGAGGCGGAAACGGGGCTCCTCTGGATGTGGGCGGGACTCTCGTGCTTCCTCTCGAGTCGAGACGGGTATGTCGGGGAACTTCTTGAGTTGCAGCAAGGGTGTGAAGGACCCTTTGTAAGTTCCAGACGTTAGGTGTGATTAGCCTCGAGATGCCTCAGCGGAAATGGGCCTCATCTCGCCTGGAGGGGAGAACCTCCTGGATTTTCTCGAGTTGCGGCAGGTGCTCTCGACTTACGACGGGGACCTCACGGACCCGCTCCGGTGGCCTCAGGAAAGGCCAGTCCCCAAGCGACGTTGCTCGGGGGCCTCTCGGGATTCCTCTCCCGTCGATGCCGGGGCCTAAGATCCTTGTGTGGAGTAGGTGCCGGAACCTGAGGATTCCTCTCCAGTGCTGACATGGATCTTGGGGTACGGCTGGAGTCGCCCCAGGGGAGTCAGTCCTCGTCTCAAGTGGGGGCATGCACGTGCGCTTTCCTCCCGAGATGTAGCAGCAGTGTCATGCTTCCCTTCGCGTGGATCAAGGGATCTGCAACTTTCCCTCGAGGCTTTCCCACGAGGCTTTCCCTCGAGGCTTTCCCACAGGGCTGTCCCACGTGCCACCTTGGTGTGAGTCGATCCTCGGCCTGAAAGTCGAGGCAGTGCAGGGAAAACAGGTTTCCCTGGAATGGACTGAGACATCTGGGGGACTCTGGGAATGGTGGCACGACCCTGGAGTTCCTCTCGCCTTTCCTGTGGAGAGCACCTCCTCTTGAGATGCGACGGGAACGCCGGGATTTCTTTCCCGACCACGCAGGGAAATATCCCTTCTCTCGAGCTATGAGGCGGAAACGGGGCTCCTCTGGATGAGGGCGGGACTCTCGTGCTTCCTCTCCAGTAGAGACGGGTATGTTGGGGAACTTCTTGAGTTGCAGCAAGGGTGTGAAGGACCCTTTGTAAAGTCAAGAGGTTAGGTGTGATTAGCCTCGAGATGCCTCAGCGGAAATGGGCCTAATCTCGCCTGGAAGGGAGAACCTCCTGGATTTTCTCGAGGTGCGGCAGGTGCTCTCGACTTACAATGGGGACCTCAGGGACCCGCTCTGGTGGCCTCAGGAAAGGCCAGTCCCCATGCGAGTTGCTCCGGGGCCTTTCGGGATTCCTCTCCCGTCAATGACGGGGCCTAAGATCTTTGTGGAGTCCGTGCCGGAACCTGAGGATTCCTCTCCAGTGCTGACATGGTCTTGGGGTACTTCTGGAGTCTCCCCAGGGGAGTCAGTCCTCGTCTCGAGTGGGGGCATGCACGTGCGCTTTCCTCCCGAGCTGTAGCAGCAGTGTCACACTTCCCTTTGCGTGGATCAAGGGATCTGTGGCTTTTCCTCGAGGCTTTCCCACGAGGCTTTCCCACGAGGCTTTCACACAGGGCTGTCCCACGTGCCACCGTGGTGTGAGTGGATCTTCGGCTTGAAAGTCGAGGCAGTGCAGGGAAAACAGGTTTCCCTGGAATGGACTGAGAAATCTCTGGCACTCAGGGAATGGTGTCACGACCCTGGAGATCCCCTCGTGTTTCCTGTGGAGACCGCCTCCTCTTGAGATGCGACCGGAACGCCGGGAATTCTTTCCCGACCACGCAGGGAAAGGATTCCACCTCTCGATCTATGAGGCGGAAACGGGGCTTCTCTGGATGTGGGCAGGACTCTCGTGCTTCTTCTCGAGTGGAGAGGGGTACGTCGGGGAACTTCTTGAGCTGCAGCAAGGGTGTGAAAGACCCTTTGGAAGTTCCAGAGGCCAGGTTGATTAGCCTCGAGACGCCTCCGCGGAAATGGGCTTCATCTCGCCTGGAGGGGGAGAACCTCCTGGATTTTCTAGAGTTGCCACAGGTGCTCTCGACTTAAGACGAGGACCTCAGGGACCTGGTCTGGTGGCCTCAGGAAAGGCCAGTCCCCATGCGAGTTGCTAGGGGGCCCTTCGGGATTCCTCTCCCGTCGATGCCGGGGCCTAAGACGTTGTGTGGAGACGGTGCCGGGAACCTGAGGATTCCTCTCCAGTGCTGACATGGATCTTGGGGTACTTCTGGAGTCTCCACCGGGGATTCAGTCCTCGTCTCGACTTAGGTCATGCACGTGCACTTTCCCGAGCTGTAGCAGCAGTGTCATGCTTCCTTCGCGTGGATGAAGAAATCTGTGGCTTTCATCGAGGTTTTTGCAGGAGGCTTTCCCACGAGGCTTTCCACAGGCTGTCCCACGTGCCACCGTGGTGTGAGTCGATCCTCGCTTGAAAGTCGAGGCAGTGCAGGAAAACTGGTTTCCTGAATGGACTGAGACATCTGGGGACTCTGTGTATGGTGGC
>NW_017199247.1:0-7401 GCF_001704415.2 Capra hircus | reverse complement strand
GGATGTTCAGGCTGTTGCTGCCGCACCACTTCAGGGTCCCCCCGAGAGGAACAGGCGCCCTGTGGCCCTAGGTCCGATATGCAGGTTAACACACAGGGTGTGTCCCCATAGGAGCCAAGAATTTTCCTGACAGACCTAGGCTCACTAGAGCTCTCCTACAGGGCAAAAGGGGTAGAACAGACTGTGGATGTGACTCTGCCTTTTCCCAGCGAGCATGGGGCCCTCCCCTATGGCCCCGGGCTCCAGGGAAAATTGTCCCTGAAAAATGACCTCCAAGAAGCGCTTTTCCAGCAGGCTGTGATGCAGAGTTCACAGGATGCGGGGAAAGTGATCGTCCTACAGGGAAGAAGAGGCCAGCCCCAGTGTGTGTTTGCAAGCCTGTATTTGGAAGAAACTGGTTAGCTCCTTCAAGGGGAGACCTCCAGGTCTGCTCAGAGGACCGAAATTCCAGAGGCAGCACCATGCATCTCCCCTGTCCTTTCTGAGCCTTGGAAAGACATTCCTAGCTTATAGCGGTATTGCTCATGAAGAAGCAGGATGCAGGAATGTGTCAGACATGACTGGTGCCTTCCTGGGTTCAGCTCCGTGAGGGGCCTTTCCACTCAAATTAGGGTCCCATGCCTCCTTGGGGAGGAAGTGGGGCCCGCTTGCCTCCAAATTGCCAAAGGCTGGAACAAAGCTAGTTCTATCAGAGGTAAGAAAAGAGCAATTGGATGGATGTGGAAGCTGTTGCTGGGCCGCACTGCTTCAGGCCCCCCCACCCCTCTGCCCCCGAGAGAAACAGGCGCCCTGTGGCCCCTAGGTCCTGGATGCAGTTTCACACATAGAATGTGTCCCCATAGGAGCCAAGAATTTTCCTGACAGACCTAGGCTCACTAGAGCTCTCCTACAGAGCAAAGGGGATGGGACAGATGTGTGGCTGTGGCTCTGCCTTTCCCTGGGAGTGTGGAGCCGCTCCCTATGGCCCGGGCTCCAGGGGAAAATTGCCCCTGAATAATGACCTCCAAGAAGCGCTTTTCCAACTGGCTGAGACGTGGAGTTCTCAGGATGCAGGGAAAGCGAGTGTCCTTCGGGGAAGCAAAGGCAGTCACCTGTTATCATGACTTACTAGAATAGTAGGTACCTTCTCCGGTTGGGCAGAGGCCTTCCCTACCTGATCTGAAAAAGAAAACGAAGTAGCTCGCTGATTTGAGAAATAATTCCCAGACTTGGGTTTCCAACCAGTATAGAATCCGACAATGGCCCTGTCTTTGTAGCCACGTTAATTAACAGGTATGTGAAGCTCTAAATATCAGTGGAAATTACATACAGCATATAGGCCTCAGGGGAAATGGCCTCATCTCGCCTGGAGGGGAGAACCTCCTGGATTTTACCCAGTTGCGGCAGGTGCTCTCGAGTTACGATGCGGACCTCAGGGACCCGCTCTGGTGGCCTCAGGAAAAGGCCAGTCCCCATGCGAGTTACCAGGGGGCCTCTAGGGATTCCTCACCCATCGATGCCGTTGCCTAAGACCTTGTGTGGAGTCGGGGCCAGACCCTGAGGATGCCTCTCCAGTGCTGACATGAGTCTTTCCATACTTCTGGAGTCTTGCCACGGGATTCAGGCCTCATCTCATGTGGGGGCATGCACCTGCCAATTCCTCACGAGCTGTAGCAGCAGTGTCACGCTTTCTGACGTGTGGATCAAGGGATCTGTCGCTTTCAATTGAGGCTTTCACACGAGGCTTTCCAACAGGGCTGTCCCACGTGCCACGGTGGTGTGAGTCGATCCTCGGCGTGAAATTCGAGGGCAGTGCAGGGAAAACAGGTTTCTTCTGGAATGGACTTAGACATCTGGGGGACTCTTGGAATGCTGGCAAGACCCTGGAGTCCCTCTCGCCTTTCCTGTGGAGATCTCCTCCTCTTGAGATGCGACGGGAACACGGGGAATTCTTTCCCACCCACGCAGGGAAAGAATCCCTCCTCTTAAGCTAGGAGGCGGAAACGGGGCTCCTCTGGATGTGGCGGGACTGTTGTGCTTCCTCTCGAGTGGAGACGGGTATGTCGGGGAACTTCTTGAGTTGTAGCAAGGGTGTGAAGGACCCTTTGGAAGTTCCAGAGGTTAGGTGTGATTAGCCTCGAGACGCCTCAGCGGAAATGGGCCTCATCTCGCCTGGAGGGCAGAACCTCCTGGATTTTCTCCAGTTACAGCAGGTGCTCTCGACATACGACGGGGACCTCAGGGACCGGGTGTGGTGGCCTCAGGAAAGGCCAGTCCCATACAAGTTGCTCGGTGGCCTCTCGGGATTCCTCTCCTCGATACCGGGGCCTAAAGACCTTGTGTGTAGTCGGTGCCGGAACCTGAGGATTCCTCTCCAGGGATGACATGGATCTTGGGGAATTTCTGGAGTCTCCCCAGGGGAGTCAGTCCTCGTCTTGAGTGGGGGCATGCAGGTGCGCTTTCCTCCCAAGCTGTAGCAGCAGTGTCACGCTTCCCTTCGCGTGGATCAAGGGATCTGTGGCTTTCCCTCGAGGCTTTCCCACGAGGCTTACCCACAGGGCTGTCTCACGTCCACCGTGGTGTGAGTCGATCCTCGGCTTGAAAGTCGAGGCAGTGGCGGAAAACAGTTTTCCCTAGAATGGACTGAGACATCTGGGTGACTCTGCTAATTGTGGCACGACCCTGGAGTCCCTCTCGCCTTTCCTGTGGAGAGCACCTCCACTTGAGATGCGACGGGAACGCCGGGAAATTCTTTCCCGACCACACAGGGAAAGGATCCCTTCCTCTTCGAGCTAGGAGGCAGAAACGTGGCTCCTCTGGATATGGGCGGGACTCTCGTGCTTCCTCTCGAGTGGAGACGCGGTATGTCGGGTGAACTTCCTTGAGTTGCAAGCAAGGGTGTGAAGGACCCTTTGGAAGTTCCAGAGGTTAGGTGTGATTTGCCTCGAGACGCCTCAGCGGAAATGGGCCTCATCTCGCCTGGAGGGAGAACCTCCTGGATTTTCTCGAAGTTGCCGGCAGGTGTCTCTCGACTTACGACGGGGACCTCAGGGACCCGCTCTGGTGGCCTCAGGAAAGGCCAGTCCCCATGCGAGTTTGCTCGGGGCCTCTCGGAATTCCTCTCCCGTCGATGCTGGGGCCTAAGAACCTTGTGTGGAGTCGGTGCCGGAACCTGAGGATTCCTCTCCAGTGCTGGACATGGATCTTGGGGTACTTCTGGAGATCTCCCCAGGGGAGTCAGTCCTCAGTCTCGAGTGGGGGCATGCAAGTGCGCTTTCCTACCAGAGCTGTAGCAGCAGTGTCACGCTCCCTTCGCGTGGATCAAGGGATCTGTGGCTTTCCTTCGAGGCTTTCCATGAGCTTCCCACGAGTCTTTCCCACAGGGCTGTCCCACGTGCCACCGTTGTGTGGAGTCGATCCTCGGCTTGAAAATGCGAGGCAGTGCAGGGAAAACCGGTTTCCCTGGAATTGGACATGAGACATCTGGTGGACTCTGGGAAATGGTGGCCACGACCCTGGAGTTCCTCTCGCCTTTCCTGTGGAGAGACACCTCCTCTTGAGATGCGACGGGAAGGCCCGGGAATTCTTTCCCGACCACGCAGGGAAAGGATCCCTCCTCTCGAGCTAGGAGGCGGTAAACGGGGCTCCTCTGGATATGGGGCGGAATCTCGTGCTTCCTCTCGAGTGGAGACCGGTATGTCGGGGAACTTCTTGAGTTGCAGCAAGGGTGTGAAGGACCCTTTGGAAGTTCCAGAGGTTAGGTGTGATTAGACTCGAGAGGCCTGAGTGGAAATGGGCCTACATCTCGCCTGGAGGGGAGAACCTCCTTGGATTTTCTCGAATTGCGGCAGTGTGCTCTCGACTTACGACGGGGACCTCAGGGACCCGCTCTGGTGGCCTCAGGAAAGGCCAGTCCCCATGCTGAGTTGCTCGGGGGCCTCTCGGGTTTCCTCTCCCGTCAGATGCCTAGGGCCTAAGACCTTGTGTGGAGTCAGGTGCCGGAACCTGAGGATTCCTCTCCAGTGCTGACATGGATCTTGGGGTACTTCTGGAGTCTCCCCAGGGGAGTCAGTCCTCGTCTCGAGTGGGGGCATGCACGTGCGCTTCCTCCTGTGCTGTAGCAGCAGTATCACCCTTCCCTTCGCGTGGATCAAGGGAACTGTGGCTTTCGCTCAAGCCTTTCCCACAAGACTTTCCCACAAGACTTTCCCGAGGCAGGCTTTCCCACGAGGCTTTCCCACAGGGCTGTCCCACGTGCCACCGTGGTGTGAGTCGATCCTCGGCTTGAAAGGCGAGGCAGTGCAGGGAAAACAGGTTTCCCTGGAATGGACTGAGACATCTGGGGGACTCTGTTAATGATGGCACGACCCTGGAGTTCCTCTCGCGTTTCCTGTGGAGAGCGCCTCTCTTGAGATGAGACCGGAACGCCGAGAATTCTTTCTCGACCACGCAGGAAAGATCCCTCCTCTCGAGCTAGGAGGCGGAAACGGGGCTCCTCTGGATGTGGGGCGGGACTCTCGTGCTTCCTCTCGAGTGGAGACGGGTATGTCGGGGAACTTCTTGAGTTGCAGCAAGGGTGTGAAGGACCCTTCGGAAGTTCCAGAGGTTAGGTGTGATTAGCCTCGAGCCGTCTCAGCGGAAATGGGCATCATCTCGCCTGGAGGGGAGAACCTCCTGGATTTTCTCGGGTTGCGGCAGGTGCTCTCGATTTACGATGGGGACCTCATTGACCCTCTCTGGTGGCCTCAGGAAAGGCCAGTCCCATGCGAGTTTCTCCGGGGCCTCTCGGGATTCCTCTCCAATCGATGCCGGGGCCTAATACCTTGTGTGGAGTCGGTGCCGGAACCTGAGGATTCCTCTCCAGTGCTGACATGGATCTTGGGGTACTTCCGAGTCTCCCCAGGGGGTCAGTCCTCGTCTCAAGTGGTGGCATGCACGTGCGCTTTCCTCCCGAGCTGTAGCAGCAGTGTCACCCTTCCCTTCGCATGGATCAAGTTATCTGTGGCTTTCGCTCGAGGCTTTCCCTCTGAGCTTTCCCACTTTCCCACGAGGCTTTCCTTTCCCACAGGGCTGTCCCACGTGCCACCGTGGTGTGAGTGGATCCTCAGCTTGAAAGTCGAGGCAGTGCAGGAAAAACAGGTTACCCTGTAATGGACTGAGACATCTGGGGGACTCTGGGAATGGTGGCACGACCCTGGAGTTCCTCTCGCCTTTCCTGAGGAGCGCGCCTCCTCTTGAGATGAGATGGGAACGCCGGGAATTCTTTGCCGACCACGCAGGGAAAGGATCCCTCCTCTCGAGCTAGGAGGCGGAAACGGGGCTCCTCTGGATGTGGGCGAGACTCTCGTGCTTCATCTCGAGTGGAGACGGGAATGTCGGGGAACTTCTTGAGTTGCAGCAAGGGTGTGAAGGACCCTTCGGAAGTTCAAGAGGTTAGGTGTGATTACTCTCGAGACGCCTCAGCGGAAATGGGCCTCATCTCGCTTGGAGGGGAGAACCTCCTGGATTTTCTCGAGTTGCGGCAGGTGCTCTCGACTTACGTCGGGGACCTCAGGGACCCCTCTGGTGTCCTCAGGAAAGGCCTCTCCACATGCGAGTTTCTCGGGGCCTCTTGGAATTCCTCTCCGTCGATGCCAGGGCCTAAGACCTTGTGTGGAGACGGTGCCGGAACCTGAGGATTCCTCTCCAGTGCTGACATGAATCTTGGGGTACTTCTGGAGTCTCCCAGGGGAGTCAGACATCGACTCGAGTGAGGGCAGGCACGTGCGCTTTCCTCCCGAGCTCTAGCAGCAGTGATACGCTTCTCTTCGCGTGGATCGAGGGATCAGTGGCTTTCCCTTGAGGCTTTCCCACGAGCCTTTCCCACAGGGCTGTCCCACGTGCCACCGTGGTGTGAGTCGATCCTCGGCTTGAAAGTCGAGGCATTGCAGGGAAAACAGTTTTCCCTGGAATGGACAGAGACATCTGGGTGACTCTGGGAATGGTGGCACGAACTGGATTTCCTCTCGCCTTTCCTGTGGAGAGGCCCCTCTTGAGATGCGATGGGAACGCCGGGAATTCTTTCCCGACCACGCAGGAAAGGATCCCTCCTCTCGAACTAGGAGGCGGAATCGGTGCTCCTCTGTATGTGGGCGGGACTCTCGTGCTTCCTCTCCTCTGGAGACGGGTATGTCGAGGAGTTTCTTGAGTTGCAGCAAGGGTGTGAAGGAACTTTTGGAAGTTCCAATGTTAGGTGTGATTAGCCTGGATATGGCTCAGCGGAAATGGGCCTCATCTCGCCTGGAGGGAAGAACCACCTGGATTTTCTCCAGTTGAGGCAGGTGCTCACAACTTACGACCGGGACCTCAGGGACCTGCTCTGGTGGCCTCAGGAAAGACCAGTCCCCATGCGAATTGCTCGGGGTCCTCTCGGGATTCCTCTCCCGTCGATGCCGAGGCCTAAGACCTTGTGTGGAGATGGTGCCAGAACCTGAGGATTCCTCTCCAGTGCTGACATGGATCTTGGGGTACTTCTGGAGTCTCCCCAGGGGAGTGAGTCCTTGTCTCGAGTGGGGGCATGCACGTGCGCTTTCCTCCCGAGATGTAGCAGCAGTGTCACGCTTCCCTTCCCGTGGATCAAGGGATCTGCGGCTTTCCCTCGAGGCTTTCCAAAGAGGATTTCCCACGAGGCTTTCCGACAGGGCTATCCCACGTGCCACCGTGGTGTGAGTCGATCCTCGCCGTGAAATTCGAGGCAGTGCAGGAAAAACAGTTTACTCTGGAATGGACTGAGACATCTGGGCGACTCTGTGAATGGTGGCACGACCCTGGAGTTCCTCTCGCCTTTCCTGTGGAGAGCGCTTCCCCTTGAAATGCGAGCGGAATGGCGGGTATTATTTCCTGACCAAGCAGGGAAAGGATCCCTCATGTCGAGCTTCGATACCAAAACGGCGTCTCCTCTGGCTGTGGGCGGGACCCTCGTGCTTCCTCTAGAGTGGAGACGGGTATGTCGGGGAACTTCTTGAGTTGCAGCAAGGACCTTTTGAATTTCCAGAGTTTAGGTGTGAGAGCCTCCAGATGCCTCCGAGGAAATGGGCCTCATCTCGCCTGGAGGGGAGAACCTCCTGGATTTTCTAACTTGGGCAGGGTCCTCGAGTTACGACAGGGACCTCTGGGATCCCGCTACTGGTGGCCTCAGGAAAGGCCAGTGCCCATGGGAGTCTGCATAGAGATTTCGGGATTCCTTATGGAACTGCAGGGGCCGTAAGACCTTGTGTGGAGTCGATGCCGGAACCAAAGGCCTCTCCAGTGTGACAGTGGTCTTGGGGTCCATTTCTGGAAAGTCTCTCCAGGGGAGTCAGCACCTCGACTCGACTGGGGCCTATATGCGTTTCCTCCCGAGCTCCTGCATATTTAGAGCTTCCCATCACGTGGATCAACGGG
>NW_017199246.1:0-7401 GCF_001704415.2 Capra hircus | reverse complement strand
CGCAACGACTCCACACAAGATCTTAGGTCCCGGCATCGACGGAGAGGAATCCCGAGAGGCCCCCCGAGCAACTCACATGGGGACTGGCCTTTCCTGAGGCCACCAGAGCGGTCTTCTGAGGTCCCCGTCGTAAGTCAGAAGCACCTGCTGGCAACTCGAGAAAAAATCCAGGAGGTTCTCCCCTCCAGGCGAGATGAGTCCCATTTCGCTGAGGCATCTCAGGCGAATCACACCTAACTCTGGAACTTCCAAAGGCTCCATTCACACCCTTGCTGCAACTCAAGAAGTTCCCGCATATCCGTCTCCACTCGAGAGGAAGCACGAGAGTTCCGCGAACATCCAGAGGAGCCCTGTTTCCGCCTCCTAGCTCGAGAGGAGGGATCCTTTCCCTGCGGGGGAGGGAAAATTCCCCGCGTTCCCGTCGCATCTCAAGAGGAGGCGCTCTCCACAGGAAAGGCGAGAGAACTCCAGGGTCGTCCACCATTCCCAGAGTCCCCCAGATGTCTCAGTCCATTCCAGGGAAACCTTTTTCCCTGAACTGCCTCGACTTTCAAAGCCGAGGATCGACTCACACCACACGGTGGCAAGTGGGACAGCCGTGTGGAAAGCCTCGTGGGAAAGCCCTTGGGAAAGCCTCGAGGAAAGCCACAGATCCCTTGATCCACGCGAAGGGAAGCGTGACACTGCTGCTAAAGCTCGAGAGAAAGCAAGTGCATGCCCCCACTCGAGACAAGGACTGACTCCCATGGGGAGACTCCAGAAGTACCCCAAGATCGATGTCAGCACTGGAGTGGAATCCTCAAGTTCTGGCACCCACTCCACACAATATCTTACGCCCAGCATCGACGGGAGTGGAATCCTGAGAGGCCCCCCAATCAACTCACATGGGGACTGGCCTTTCCTGAGGCCACCAGAGAGGTCCCTGAGGGTACCAGGTGTGCCGTGTCGAGAGCACCTGCCGCAACTCGAGAAAAAATCCAGGAGGTTCTCCCTCCAGGCGAGATGAGGCCCATTTCCGCTGAGGCGTCTCGAGGCTAATCACACCTAACCTCTGGAACTTCCAAAGGGTCCTTCACACCCTTGCTGCAACTCAAGAAGTTCCCTGACATAACCGTCTCACTCGAGAGGAAGCACGAGAGTCCCGCCCACATCCAGAGGAGCCCCATTCCGCCTCCTAGCTCGAGCGGAAGGATCCTTTCCCTGCGTGGTCGGGGAAAGAATTCCCGGCGTTTCCGTCGCATCTCAGAGGAGGAGGCTCTCTCCACAGGAAAGCGAGAGGAAACTCCAGGGTCGTGCCACCATTCCCAGTGTCCCCCAGATGTCTCAGTCCATTCCAGGAAACCTGTTTTCCCTGCACTGCCTCGACTTTCAAGCCGAGGATCGACTCACACCACGGTGGCACGTGGGACAGCCCTGTGGAAAGCCTCGTGGGAAAACCTCGAGGGAAACCACAGATTCCTTGATCCACCGAAGGGAAGCGCCACATTTGCTGCTACAGATCAGGAGGAAAGCGCACGTGCATGCCCCCACTCGAGACGAGGACTACTCCCTGGGGAGACTCCAGAAGTACCCCCAAGATCCATGTCAGCACTGGAGAGAATCCTCACGTTCTGGCACACAAGTCTTAGGCCCCGGCATCGACAGGAGAGGAATCCGAGAGGCCCCCGAGCAACTCGCATGGGGCCTGGCCTTTCCTGAGGCCACCAGAGCGGGTCCCTGAGGTCCCCGTCGTAAGTCGAGAGCACCTGTCGCAACTCGAGAAAATCCAGGAGGTTGTCCCCTCCAGGCGAGATGAGGCCCATTTCCGCTGAGGCGTCTCGAGGCTAATCACACCTAACCTCTGGAACTTCCAAAGGGTCCTTCACACCCTTGCTGCAACTCAAGAAGTTCCCCAATATTCCCGTCTCACTCGAGAGAAGCACGAGAGTCCCGCCCACATCCAGAGGAGCCCCGTTTCCGCCTCCTAGCTAGAGAGGAGGATCCTTTCCCTGCGTGGTCGGAAAGAATTCCCGGCGTTCCCGTCGCATCTCAAGAGGAGGCGCTCTCCACAGGAAGGCGCGAGAGGAACTCCGGGCCTTGCCACCATTCCAGAGTCCCCAGATGTCTCAGTCCATTCCAGGGAAACTGTTTTCCCTCGACTGCCGCGACTTTCAAGCCGAGGATCGACTCACACCACGGTGGCACGTGGGACAGCCCTGTGGGAAAGCCTCCTGGGAAAGCCTCGTGGAGAGCCTCAAGGGAAAGGCACAGATCCCTTGATCCAGGAAGGGAAGCGTGACACTGCTGCTACAGCTCGGGAGGAAAGCGCACGTGCATGCCCCCACTCGAGACGAGGACTGACTCCCCTGGGGAGACTCCAGAAATACCCCAAGATCCATGTCAGCACTGGAGAGGAATCCTCAGGTTCCGGCACCGTCTCCACACAAGGTTTTAGGCCCCGGCATCGACGGGAGAAGAATCCCGAGAGGACCCGAGCAACTCGCATGGGGACTGGCCTTTCCTGAGGCCACCAGAGCGGGTCCCTGAGGTCCCCGTCGTAAGTCGAGAGCACCTGCCGCAACTGAGAACATCCAGGAGGTTCTCCCTCCAGGCGAGATGAGGCCCATTTCCGCTGAGGCGTCTCGAGGCTAATCACACCTAACCTTTGGAACTTCCAAAGGACCCTTCACACCCTTGCTGCAACTCAAGAAGTTCCCCGACATACCCGTCTCCACTCGAGAGGAAGCACCAGAGACCCGCCCACATCCAGAGGAGCCCCGTTTCCGCCTCCTAGCTCGAGAGGAGGGATCCTTTCCCTGCGTGGTCGGGAAAGAATTCCCGGCGTTCCTGTCGCATCTCAAGAGGAGGCGCTCTCCACAGGAAAGGCGAGAGGAACTCCAGGGTCGTGCCACCATTCCCAGAGTCCCCCAGATGTCTCAGTCCATTTCAGGGAAACCTGATTTCCCTGCACTGCCTCGAATTTCTAGCCGAGGATCGACTCACACCACGATGGCACGTGGGACAGCCCTGTGGGAAAGCCTCGTGGGAAAGCCTCGAGGGAAAGCCACAGATCCCTTGATCCACGCGAAGGGAAGCGTTGCACTGCTGCTACAGCTCGGAGGAAAGTGCACGTTCATGCCCCACACAAGACGACGACTAACTCCCCTGGGGAGACTCCAGAAGTACCCCAAGATCCATGTCAGCACTGGAGAGGAAACCTCATTCGGCACCGACTCCACACAGGGTCTTAGGCCCCGGCATCGACGGGAGAGGAATCCGAGAGGCCCCGAGCAACTTGCATGGGGACTGGCCTTTCCTGAGGCCACCAGAGCGGGTCCCTGAGGTCCCCGTAGTAAGTCAAGAGCACCTGCCGCAACTCGAGAAAATCCAGGACGTTCTCCCCTCCAGGCGAGATGAGGCCCTTTTCCTCTGAGGCGTCTCGAGGCTAACCATACCTAACATCTGGAACTTCCAAAGGGTCCTTCACACCCTTGCTGCAACTCAAGAAGTTCTCCGACATACCTGACTCCACTCGAGAGGAAGCACGAGAATCCCCCCACATCCAGAGGAGCCCCGTTTCCGCCTCATACCTCGAGGTCAGGTATCCTTTCCCTGCATGTTCGGGAAAGAATTCCCGGTGTTCCCGTCGCATCTCATGAGGAGGCGCTCTCCACAGGAAAGGCGGAGGAACTCCAGGGTCGTGCCACCATTCCAAGAGTCCCCCAGATATCTCAGTCTGCCGGGTCCAGCCCCGCTGGATCCAGGGAATTCGACGGATGGACGGCGTTGTCGTGGAAAGTCTTTTTTATTTATTAATGTAAGATTAGATTAAGAAATTATAGTGTAGTAAGAAGATTAACTGGAGGAAAAGGGCTGAATAGCTTGGTTTACGTGGAAGACCAATAAAATTCCAGACAAGGAATTTTCACCATCTACGTTGGGCCACCAGCCCCCTGCTTGAATATCTAAGGGTGCCTCACCTTAAGCTCCCTTTCGTGCAGGTCTTAACAGCCAGGCAAGTAAGTAGACCTGGCGAGCCTCCGCGCCCCTGGTGGAGATTCAGCCTGAAGTTAAAGTAAAAAGCAGAGAGAAGGAAAGGGAGAGAAGAAGAAAGAGAGAAAAAGACACGGGGGGAGCCTGAGTCCAAGAAACCAGGCCGAGAGACTAGTTCGAGAAACTGGTCCGAGAAACTGGCCCATCCTTTATTGTTCATAAAGCCTTTTATACTTTTGATAAAACATGGAGTTCAATGGGTAACACAAAATTATGTAGCGTTCGCACCCCAGACTCTTTCTGTACATCATTTTGTATACAAAAGGTCTCTGGTGATTTACATTATCTTCTGGCCAAGAGGCTTGTTAAACACTTTTTGGCTCTCTTCCTTAATGAATGTTAATTTTGTTTCCTCTGAAGTGTTTTTTTTTTAATCTGCATTTCCTTAAAGCATTAAAGTTACATCTCTATAGAACAAAGGTGCAGTGGGTTATAACAAAGAAGGTACTTAACTCAAAGATCTAATGTTGCTAATACCAGGTCTACTACTTGTTTTTTTAATATACCAACTCTATCTAAAAATAAAGGATATGAAAATTTAGCAGCAAGCATTGACCCAAAAAATGAAACTTTTAATCAGTCCTATTATAAAGATTTTGACTCCTCGGATGCCCCTACATTCCTAGGATGTTTTAAGCTTCCTGTGCCTCCTGGGGAAAGGAGGCCTCAAACAATCACATGCCCAGCTGTACGAGTCCTGCAGGCAGGCTAGAAAGCATTCAGAGGGGTTTTTGGATTGAAACACTCTTTCAAATGCAGAAGACTAAAGCCCTGAATTGACTTTTTCCAGAAAATGTCAGAAGAGTGGAAAAGCAGAGCAAAAAAGCCGGCAGATTTTTGTTGGGGTATGTGCGTAGGAACTTCCAGAGGGGTCCCTGAAGTCTGAACACACCATGCCTATGTCAGCTTTTCTTCCTCATGACGTTATCACGGGCGGAGTCCTCATACTGGCTCCCAGCATCAGTCCAATTCAGAGGAACCTGTTTTCCCTGCACTGCCTCGACTTTCACGCTGAGGATCAACTCACACCACGGTGGCACGAGGGAAAGCCCTGTGAGAAAGCCTCGTGGAAAGCCTCCAGGGAAAGCCACAGATCCCTTGATCCACACGACGGGAAGCGTGACCCTGCTGCTACAGCTCGGGAGGAAAGCACACGTGCGTGCCCTCACTTGAGAGGAGGATTGACTCTCCAGGGAGACTCCAGAAGAACCCCAATATCCATGTCAGCACTGCAGAGGAAACCTCAGGTTCCGGCCCCGAATCCACACAAGTTGTTCGGCCCGGGCATCAACAGGAGAGTTATCAAGAGAAGCCCCCAGCATCTGGCATGGGGACTGGCCTTTGATGAAGCCACCAGAGCGGGTCCCTGAGGTCCCCGTCGTAAGTCGGGAGCACCTGCCGCAACTCGAGAAAATCCAGGAGGTTCTCCCCTCCAGGCGAGATGAGGCCCATTTCCAATGAGGTGTCTCGAGGCTAATTACATCTAATCTCTGGAACTTCCAAAGGGTCCTTCACACCCTTGCTGCCAACTCAAGAAGTTCCCCGACATTCCCATCTCCACTCGAGAGGAAACACGAGGGTCCTGCCCACATCCAGAGTAGCCCCGTTTCATCCTCCTAGCTAGAGATGAGGGATCCTTTCCCTGCTTGGTCGGGAAAGAACTTCCGGCATTCCCGTCGCATCTCAGGTGGAGGCGCTCTCCACAGGAAGGGAGAGAGGAACTCCATGGTCGTGCCACCATTCCAAGCGTCCCCAGATGTCTCAGTCCATTCCAGAGGATCTTGTTTTTACAGAGTGCCTTAAACTTTCATGCCGAGGATCGCCTCACACCACGGTGGCACGGGGACAGCCCTGTGGGAAAGCCTCGTGGGAAATCCTCTAGGAAAAGCCTAGAGGAAAGCCACAGATCCATTGATCCACGCGACGGGAAGCATGACACTGCTGCTACAGCTCGGGAGGAAGGGCATGCGCATGCCCCCACTCGAGACGAGGACTGATTCCCCTTGGGAGACTTCAGAAGTATCCCAAAAACATGTCAGCACTGGAGAGGAATACTCAGGTTCTGGCCCCCACTCCACCGAAGGTCTTGGGCCCCGGCATCTACCGGTGAGGAATCCGAGAGGCCCTCTAGCAACTCGCATGGGGACTGGTCTTCCTAAGGCCAACAGAACGGTCCCTGAGGTCCCCGTCGTAAGTCGAGAGCACCTGCCACAACTCGAGAAAATGAAGGAGATTCTCCCCTTCAGGCGAGATGAGGCCCATTTCCACTGAGACGTCTCGAGGCTAATCACACCTAACCTCTGGAACTTCCAAAGGGTCCTTCACACCCTTGTTGCAACTCAAGAAGATCCAGGAGAGACCCGTCGCCACTACATAGGAATCACCAGGGTACCACCCACATCCAGAGGAGCCCCAATTCCCCTCCTAGCTCAATGTGAGGGATGCTTTCCCTGATTGGCGGGAAAGAATTCCTGTCGTACCTGTCGCATCTCAAGAGGAGGCACGCTCCACAAGAAAGGTGAGAGGAACTCCAGGGTCGTTCCACCATTCCAAGAGTCCCCAGATGTCTCAGTCCTTTCCAGAGGAACTTGTTTACCCTGCCACTGCCTCGACGTTCACGCGGAGGGACCGACTCACACGATGGTGGCACGTGGGACAGCCCTGTGGGAAAGCCTCGTGGAAAGCCTCGTGGGAAAGCCTCGAGGGAAAACAAGAAACCCCTTGATCAACCCAACGGGAAAATTGACTCTGCTCCTAATGCTCGGAGAAAAGCGCACGTGCATGCCCCCATTGGAGACGAAGATGACTCCCCTGTGGAGACTCCAGTAGTACCCAAGATCCATGTCAGCACTGGAGAGGAAACCTCAGGTTCGGCACCGACTCCAAACAAGGTCTTAGGCCCCGTCATCGACCGGAGAGGAATCCCGAGGCCCCTTAGCAACTCGCAAGTGGACTGGCATTTCCTGAGGGACCAGAGCGGGTTACATAAGTCCCGTCGTAACTGGAGAGCACCTGCTGAAACTCGAGAAAATCCAGGAGGTTCTCCCCTGCAGGCGAGATGAGGCCCATTTTCTGCTGAGGCGTCTCGAGTCTAATCACACCTAACCTCTGGAACTTCCAAAGGGTCCTTCACACCCTTGCTGCAACTCAAGAAGTTCCCCGACATACCCGTCTCCCACACGAGAGGAAGCACCAGAGACCCGCCCACATCCAGAGGAGCCCGTTTCCGCCTCCTAGCTCGAGAGGAGGGATCCTTTCCCTGCGTAGTCAGGAAAGAATTCCTGGCGTTCCTAGCGCATCTCAGAGGAGGCGCTCTCCACAGGAAAGGCGAGAGAGGAACTCCAGGGTCGTGCCACCATTCCCAGAGTC
>NW_017199245.1:0-7401 GCF_001704415.2 Capra hircus | reverse complement strand
AGGGCTGTCCCACGTGCTGGGTGGTGAGTCCTCCTGCTTGAAAGTAGAGAAGTGCAGGGAAAACAGGTTTCCCTGGAATGGACTGAGACATCTGGGGGACTCTGGGAATGTGGCACGACGCTGGAGTTCCCTCCTGCCTTTCCTGTGGAGAGCGCCTCCTCTTGAGAAGCGACGGGAACGCGGGGAATTCTTCCCACCTCGCAGGGAAAGGATCCCTCCTCTCGAGCTAGGAAGCGGAAACGGAGCTCCTCTGGATGTGGGCGGAACTATCATGCTTCTTCTAGAGTGGAGACGGGTAAGTCGGGGAACTTCTTGAGTTGCAGCAAAGGTTTGAAGGACCCTTTGGAAGTTCCAGAGGTGAGGTGTGATTAGCCTCAAGACGCCTCAGCGGAAATGGGCCTCATGTCGCCTGGAGGGAGAACCTCCTGGATTTTCTCGAGGTGCGGCAGGTGCTCTCGAAGTACGACGGGGACCTCAGGGACCCACTCTGGTGTCCTCAGGAAAGGCCAGTCCCCAAGAGAGTTGCTCGGGGGTCCCCTCGGGATTCCACTCCCGTCGAAGCTGGGCCTAAGACCTTGTGTGGAGCCAGTGCCGGAACCTGTGGATTCCTGTCCAGTGCTGACATGAATCTTGGGGTACTTCTGGATACTCCCCAGGGGAGTCAGTCCTCCTCGAGGGGGAATGCACGTGTGCTTTCCTCCCGAGCTGTAGCAGCAGTGTCCGTTTCCCTTCGCGTGGATCAAGGGATCTGTGGCTTTCCCTCGAGCTTCCTCACGAGGCTTTCCCACGAGGCTTTCCCACAGGGCTGTCCCACGTGCCACCATGGTGTGAGTCGATCCTCGGCTTGAAAGACGAAGCAGTGCAGGGAAAACAGGTTTCCCTGGAATGGACTGAGACATCTGGGGGACTCTGGAATGGTGGCAAGACCCTGGAGTTCCTCTCGCCTTTCCTGTCGAGAGCGCCTCCTCTTGAGATGCGACGGGAACGCCGGGAATTCTTTCCCGAACACGGAGGGAAAGGATCCCTCCTCTCGAGCTAGCAGGCGGAAACGGGGCTCCTCTGGATGTGGGGTGAACTCTCGTGCTTCCTCTCGAGTGGAGACGGGTATGTCGGGGAACTTCTTGAGTTGCAGCAAGGGTGCGAAGGAACCTTTGGAAGTTCCAGAGGTTAGGTGTGATTAGCCTGGAGACGCCTCAGCAGAAATGGGCCTCATCTCGCCTGGAGGGGAGAACCTCCTGGATTTTCTCGAGTTGCTGCAGGTGCACTCGACTTACGACGGGGACCTCAGGGACCCGCTCTGGTGGCCTCAGGAAAGGCCAGTGCCCATGCGAGTTGCTTGGGGGCCTCTCGGGATTACTCTCACGTCGATGCCGGGGCCTAAGACCTTGTGTGAGTCGGTGCCAGAACCTGAGGATTCTTCTCCAGTGCTGACATCGATCTTGGGGTACTTCTGGAGTCTCCCCAGGGGAGTCAGTACTCGTCTCGAGTGGGGACATGCACGTGCGCTTTCTCCTGAGCTGTAGCAGCAGTGTCACGCTTCCCTTCGCGTGGATCAAGGGATCTGTGGCTTTCCCTATAGGCTTTCCCACGAGGCTTTCCCACGAGGCTTTCCCACGAGGCTTTCCCACGAGGCTTTCCCACAGGTCTGTCCCACGTGCCACCGTGGTGTGAGTCGATCCTCGGCTTGAAAGTCGAGGCAGTGCAGGGAAAACAGGTTTCCCTGGAATGGACTGAGACATCTGGGGGACTCTGGGAATGGTGGAACGACGCTGGAGTTCCTCTCGCCTTTCCTGTGGAGGTCGCCTCCTCTTGAGATGCGACAGGAACCCCGGGAATTCTTTCCCCGAATACGCAGGGAAAGGATCCCTCCTCTCAAGCTAGGAGGCGGAAAGGGGACTCCTCTGGATGTGGGCAGGACTCTCGTGCTTCCTCTCGAGTAGAGACGGGTATGTGGGGGAACTTCTTGAGTTGCAGCAAGGGTGTGAAGGACCCTATATTAGTTCCAGAGTTTACGTGTGATTAGGTTCGAGACGCCTCAGTGGAAATGGGCCTCATCTCGGCCTGGAGGGGAGAACCTCCTGGATTTTCTCGAGTTGCGGCAGGTGCTCTCGACTTATGACGGGGACCTCAGGGACCGCTCTGGTGGCCTCAGGAAAGGCCAGTCCCCATGCGAGTTGCTCGGGGGCCCTCTCGGATCCTCTTCCCGTCGATGCCGGGCCTAAGATCTTGTGTGGAGTCGGTGCCGGAACCTGAGGATTCCTCTCCAGTGCTGACATGGATCTTGGGGGACTTCTGGGAGTCTCCCCAGAGGAGTCAGTCCTCGTCTCGAGTGGGGGCATGCACGTGTGATTTCCTCCTAGAGCATGTAGCATAACTGTCACACTTCCCTTCGCGTGGATCAAGGGATCTGCGGCTTTCCCTCGAGGCATTTCCCACGAGGCTTTCCCACGAGGCTTTCCCACAGGGCTGTCCCACGTGCCACCGTGGTGTGAGTCGATCCTCGGCTTGAAAGTCGAGGCAGTGCATGGGAAAAAGTTTTCCTGGAATGGACTGAGACATCTGTGGGACTCTGGGAATGGTGACACGACCCTGGAGTTCCTCTCGCCTTTTCCTGTGGAGAGCAGCCTCCTCTTTAGATGCGACGGAAACACCAGGGAATTCTATCCCGACCACGCAGGGAAGGATCCCTCCTCTCGAGCTAGGAGGCGGAAACGGGGCTCCTCTGGATGTGGGCAGGTGCTCTCGTGCTTCCTCTCGATTGGAGACGGGTATGTCGGGGAACTTCTTGAGTTGCAGCAAGGGTGTGAAGGACCCTTTGGAAGTTCCAGAGGTTACGTGTGATTAACCACGAGACAGTCCTCAGCGGAAATGGGCCTCATCTGCGCCTGGAGGGGAGAACCTCCTGGATTTTCTCGAGTCTGCGGCAGGTGCTCTCGACTTATCGACGGGGACCTCAGGGACCCGCTCTGGTGGCCTCAGGAAAGGCCAGTCCCCATGCGAGTTGCTCGGGGGCCTCTCGGGATTCCTCTCCGTCGATGCCGGGTCCTAAGATCTTGTGTGGAGTCGGTGCCGGAACCTGAGCGATTTCCTCTCCAGTGACTGACATGGATCTTGGCGTACTTCTGGAAGTCTCCCAGGGAGTCAGTCCTCGTCTCGAGAGGGGGCATGCACGTGTGCGCTTTCCTCCCGAGCTGTAGCAGCAGTGTCGCGCTTCCCTTCGCGTGGATAAAGTGATCTGTGGCTTTCCCTCGAGGCTTTCCCACAGGGCTGTCCCACGTGCCACTGTAGTGTGACTAGATCCGCAGCTTGAAAGTGGAGGCAGTGCAGGGAAAACAGGTTTCCCTGTAATGGACTGATATATCTGGGGGACTCTGGGAATGGTGGCACGACCCTGGAGTTCCTCTCGCCTTTCCTGTGGAGAGCGCCTCCTCTTTCGATGCGACGGAACACTGGGAATTCTATCCCGAGCACTCAGGGGAAGGATCCCTCCTCTCGAGGTAGGAGGCGCAAACGGGGCTCCTCTGGATGTGGGCGGGACTCTCGTGCTTCCTCTCGAGTGGAGACGGGTATGTCAGGGAACTTCTTGAGTTGCAGCAAGGGTGTGAAGGACCCTTTCGAAGTTCCAGGGGTTAAGTGTGATTAGCCTCCATGCCTCATCGGAAGTGGGCCTCATCTCGCCTGGAGGGGAGAAGCTCCTGGATTTTCTCGAGTTGCGGCAGGTGTTCTCGAATTACTACCGGGACCTCAGGGACCCGCTCTGGTGGCCTCAGGAAAGGCCAGTCCCCATGCGATTTGCTCGGGTGCCTCTCGGGATTCCTCTCCCGTCGATGCCGGGGCCTAAGACCTTGTGTGGAGTCGGGGCCAAAACCTGAGGATTCCTCTCCAGTGCTGACATGGATCTTGGGGTACTTCTGGAGTCTGCCCAAAGGAGTTAGTCCTCGTCTCGAGTGGAGGCATGCACGTGCGCTTTCCTCCGAGGTGTAGCAGCAGTGTCGCGCCTCCCTTCGCCTGGATAAAGGGATCTGTGGCTTTCCCGCGAGGCTTTCCCACTAGGCTTTCCCACGATGCTTTCCCACAGGGCTGTCCCACGTGCCACCGTGGTGTGAGTCGATCCTCGGCTTGAAAGTCGAAGCAGTGCAGGGAAAACAGGTTTCTCTGGAATGGACTGAGACATCTGGGGGACTCTGGGAATGTTGGCACGACCCTGGAGTTCCTCTCGCCGTTCCTGTGGAGAGCGCCACCTCTTTAGATGCGACGGAACCCTGGGAATTCTATCCCTACGACGCAGGGGAAGGATGCCTCCTCTCGAGCTTGGAGGCGGAAACGGGGCTCCTCTGGATGTGGGCGGGACTCTCGTGCTTCCTCTCGAGTGGAGACGGGTATGTCGGGGAACTTTTTGAGTTGCAGCAAGGGTGTGAAGGACCCTTTGGAAGTTCCAGAAGTTAGGTGTCATTAGCCTCGAGAGGCCTCAGCGCAAATGGGCCTCATCTCGCCTGGAGGGGAGAACCTCCTGGATTTTCTCAAGTTGCGGCAGGTGCTCTCGACTTACGACGGGGACATCAGGGACCCGCTCTGGTGGCCTCAGGAAAGCCAGTCCCCATGCGAGTTGCTCGGGGCCTCTCGGGATTCCTCTCCCGTCGATGCCGGGGCCTAAGACCTGTGTGGAGTCGGTGCCCGAAACTGAGGATTCCTCTCCAGTGCTGACATGGATCTTGGGTACTTCTGCAGTCTCCCCACGGGAGTCAGTCCTCCTCTCGAGTGGGGGCATGCACGTGTGCTTTCCTCCCAGCTGTAGCAGCAGTGTCACGCTTCCCTTCCCATGGATCAAAGGATCTGTGGCTTTCCTTCGAGGCATTCCCACGAGGCTTTCCCGCGAGGCTTTCCCACAGGCTTCCCCAGGGCTGTCCCATGTGCCACCGTGATGTGAGTCGATCCTCGGCTTGAAAGTCGAGGCAGTGCAGGGAAAACAGGTTTCCCTGGAATGGACTGAGAATCTGGGTGCTCTGGGAATGGTGACACGACACTGGAATTCCTATCGCCTTTCCTGTGGAGAGGGCCTCCTCTTGAGATGCAAGGGAACACTGGGAATTCTTTCCCGATCACGCAGGGAAAGGATTCCTCCTCTCGAGCTAGGAGGCGGAAACGGGCACCTCTGGTTGTGGGCGGGACTCTCGTGCTTCCTCTCGAGTGGAGACGGGTATGTCGGGGAACTTCTTGAGTTGCAGCAAAGGTGTGAGGGACCCTTTGGAAGTTCCAGATGTTAGATGTGATTACCTCAAGACTCCTCAGCGGAAATGGGCCTCATCTCGCCTGGAGGGGAGAACCTCCTGGATTTTCTCGAGTTGCGCAGGTGCTCTCGACTTACGACGGGGACTCAGGGACCCGCTCTGGTGGCCTCAGGAAAGGCCAGTCCCCATGCGAGTTGCTCGGGCCTCTCGGGATTCCTCTCCGTCGATGCCGGGGCCTAAGACTTGTGTGGTCGGTGCGGAACCTGAGGATTCCTCTCCAGTGCTGACATGATCTTGGGGTACTTCTGGAGTCTCTCCAGGGGAGTCAGTCCTCGTCTCGAGTGGGGGCATGCACGTGCGCTTTCCTCCCGAGCTGTAGCAGCAGTGTCACGCTTCCCTTCATCAAGGGATCTGTGGCTTTCCGAGGCTTTCCCAGGAGCTTCCCAGGAGTTTTCCCCACAGGGCTGTCCCACGAGCCACCGTGGTGTGAGTCGATCCTCGGCTTGAAAGTCGAGGCAGTGCAGGGAAACAGGTTTCCCTGGAATGGACTGAGACATCTGGGGGACTCTGGGAATGGTGGCACGACCCTGGAGTTCCTCTCGCCTTTCATGTGGAGAGCGCCTCCTCTTGAGATGCGACGGAACGCCGGGAATTCTTTCCCGACCACGCAGGGAAAGGATCCCACCTCTCAATCTAGGAGGCGGAAACGGGGCTCCTCTGGATGTGGGCGGACTCTCGTGCTTCCTCTCGAGTGGAGACGGGTATGTCGGGGAACTTCTTGAGTTGCAGCAAGGGTGTGAAGGACCCTTTGGAAGTTCCAGAGGTTAGGTGTGAAGCCTCGAGACGCCTCAGCGGAAATGGGCCTCATCTCGCCTGGAGGGGAGAACCTCCTGGATTTTCTCGAGTTGCGGCAGGTGCTCTCGACTTACGACGGGGACCTCAGGGACCCGCTCTGGTGGCCTCAGGAAAGGCCAGTCCCCATTCGAGTTGCTCGGGGTCCTCTCGGGATTCCTCTCCGTCGATGCCGGGGCCTAAGACCTTGTGTGTAGTCGGTCAAGAACCTGAGGATTCCTCTCCAGTGCTGACATGGATCTTGGGGTACTTCTGGAGTTCCCTCAATGGAGTCGGTCCTCGTCTCGAGTGGGGCATGCAAGTGCGCTTCCTCCGAGCTGTAGCAGCAGTGTCGCGCTTCCTTCCGAGGATCAAGGGATCTGTGGCTTTCCCTCGAGGCTTTCCCACGAGGCTTTCCACAGGGCTGTCCCAGGGCTGTCCCACGTGCCACTGTGTGAGTCGATCCTCGGCTTGAAAGTCGAGGCAGTGCAGGGAAAACAGGTTTCCTGGAATGGACTGAGACATCTGGGGGACTCTGGGAATGGTGGCAGACCCTGGAGTTCCTCTCGCCTTTCCTGTGGATTGCGCCTCGATTGAAATGCGACGGGAACGCCGGAATTCTTTCCCGACACGCAGGGAAAGGATCCCTCCTCTCGAGCTAGGAGGCGGAAACGGGCTCCTCTGGATGTGGGCGGGACTCTCGTGCTTCCTCTCGAGTGGAGACGGGTATGTCGGGGAACTTCTTGAGTTGCAGCAAGGGTGTGAAGGACCCTTGGAAGTTCCAGAGGTTAGGTGTGATTAGCTCGAGACGCCTCAGCGGAAATGGGCCTCATCTCGCCTGGAGGGTAGAACCTCCTGGATTTTCTCGAGTTGCGGCAGGTGCTCTCGACTTACGTCGGGACCTCAGGGACCCGCTCTGGTGGCCTCAGGAAAGGCCAGTCCCATGCGAGTTGCTCGGGGGCCTCTCGGGATTCCTCTCCGTCGATGCCGGGGCCTAAGACCTAGTGTGAAGTCGGTGCCAGAACCTGAGGATTCCTCTCCAGTGCTGACATGGATCTTGGGGTACTTCTGAGTGGGAGTCAGTCCTCGTCTCGAGAGGGGTATGCACGTGGCTTTCCTCCCTAGCTGTGGCAGCTGTTTGGCACTTCCTTCGCGTGGATCAAGGGATCTGTGGCTTTCCATTGAGGCTTTCCCAGGGGCTTTCCCACGAGGCTTCCCACGAGGGAGGCTTTCCACAGGCTGAGTGACCATGGTGTGAGTCGATCTCGCTTGACGAGGCAGTGAGGGAAAAAGGATTTCTGGAATGGACTGAGACATCTGGGGGACTCTGGGAATGGTGGCA
>NW_017199244.1:0-7401 GCF_001704415.2 Capra hircus | reverse complement strand
ACACTGCCAAGGGCTCCAGCAGTGAAAGCTCTGTCAGAGGGAAGCGAAGGGCAAACAGCAGCTCCTTCAGCGGTTCCTTGGCCGCCCAGACAAAGCTCCGCACGGAGAGCACCAGGTTCCAAGGGCCCCTGGCTGGGTTTTGCATCCCCACACTCCAGAGGCTGACTCCGTGGGTGCCTAGAAAGTGTGTGAGAGACGTAGGTTCCCTAGCACTCTCCTCCCCAGCAGAGACATGTGCAGGTGGTTGGGGCCTTATCCTGCGTGTCTGGGTTCCCGCCCACAGCCTCAACTCAGGGGAAGCAGCCCCTGAGGCAAGACCTGCTGGAGGAGCCCTGCGCGCCGCCTGATAGGCGAGAGCACAGCCAGCAGTGTAGCGAGCCTCCTCGGGAGAAGAGGAGGCAGCCGAGCCCAGTCAAGAGGAAAGCCCTGCTTGCACGGAGCTAAGTGCGCCTCCAGTACGGCAGAGCTCTAGCTCTGCTCAGAGCCCCGATCTGGCAGAGTTTCTGGCGCGAGGCTGCTCGGCCGGGGCTCGCCTTGCCCAGACTTGCCTTGCTTTTAGGCTCCCTCCCCAGGAAGGAGCTGTCTGAGCGAGCCTGGGAGACGCCACTGGTGCCTTCCTTGCCTCAGCTCCAATCCTGCCTTGCCTTTGCACATAGGTGCCAGGCGTCGTTGGGGAGGGCTTAGGGGGTGGTGGGTTGCACACTGCCAAGGGCTTCAGCAGTGAGAGCTCTGTCAGAGGGAAGGGAAGGGCAACTGCAGGGCTCCTCCAGCGGTTTCTAGGCCGCCTAGAATCAGCGCCGCACCGAGAGCACCAGGCTCCCAGGGCCCCTGGCTGGGGTTTTCAGCCCCGCACACACGGAGGCTGATTCCTTGGGTGCCCAGAAAGTGTATGACAGACGTAGGTTCCCTAGCACTCTCCTCCCCAGCAGAGACATGTGCAGGTGTTTGGGGCCTGATCCTGCGTGTCTGGGTTCCTGCCCACAGCCCCAACTCAGGGGAAGCAGCCCCTGAGGCAAGACCTGCTGGAGGAGCCCTGCGCCCCCCCGATAGGCGAGTGCACAGCCAGCAGGGAAGCGAGCCTCCTCGGGGAAGAGGAGGCAGCCCAGCCCCGTCAAGTTGAAAGCCCTGCTTGCACGGAGCTAAGTGCGCCTCCAGTACGGCAGAGCTCTAGCTCTGCTCAGAGCCCCGATCTGGCAGAGTTCCTGGCGCGAGGCTGCTCTGCGGGGGCTAGCCTTGCCCAGACTTGCCTTGCTTTTAGGCTGCCTCTCCAGGAAGGAGCAGGCAGCAGGAGCCTGGGAGTCGCCACTGGCGCCTTTCTTGCCTCAGCTCCAATCCTGCCTTGCCTTTGCACTTAGGTCCCAGTCCTCCTTAAGGAGAGCTTAGGGGCTGGTGGGTTGCACACTGCCAAGGGCTCCAGCAGTGAGAATTCTGTCAGAGGGAAGGGAAGGGCAACTGCAGGGCTCCTCCAGCGGTTGCTTGGCCGCCCAGATTCAGCGCCACACGGAGAGCACCAGGCTCCCAGGTCCCTGGCTGGGGTTTTCAGCCCCGCACACACGGAGGCTGATTCCTTGGGTGCCCAGAAAGTGTATGACAGACGTAGGTTCCCTAGCACTCTCCTCCCCAGCAGAGACATGTGCAGGTGTTTGGGGCCTGATCCTGCGTGTCTGGGTTCCTGCCCACAGCCCCAACTCAGGGGAAGCAGCCCCTGAGGCAAGACCTGCTGGAGGAGCCCTGCGCCCCCCGCCTGATAGGCGAGTGCACAGCCAGCAGGGAAGCGAGCCTCCTCGGGGAAGAGGAGGCAGCAAGTCCCGTCAAGCTGAAATCCCTGCTTACACGAAGCTAAGTGCGACTCCAGTACGGCAGATCTCTAGCTCTGTTCAGAGGCCCGATCTGGCAGAGTTCCTGGCACCAAGATGCTCTGCCATAGGCGAGCCTTGCGCAGACTTGCCTTGCTTTAAGGCTCCCTCCCCAGGAAGGAGCAGGCTGTGTGAGGCTCGGAAACGCCACTGGCGCCTTCCTGGCTTCAGCTCTACCCCTGCCTTGCCTTTGCACTTAGGTCCCAAGCGTCCTTGAGGAGGGCTTAGGGGCTGGTGGGTTGCACACTGCCAAGGGCTCCAGCAGTGAAAGCTCTGTCAGAGGGAAGCGAAGGGCAACAGCAGGGCTCCTTCAGCGGTTCCTTGGCCGCCCAGACAAAGCTCCGCACGGAGAGCACCAGGTTCCAAGGGCCCCTGGCTGGGTTTTGCATCCCCACACTCCCAGAGGCTGACTCCGTGGGTGCCTAGAAAGTGTGTGAGAGACGTAGGTTCCCTAGCACTCTCCTCCCCAGCAGAGACATGTGCAGGTGGTTGGGGCCTTATCCTGCGTGTCTGGGTTCCCGCCCACAGCCTCAACTCAGGGGAAGCAGCCCCTGAGGCAAGACCTGCTGGAGGAGCCCTGCGCGCCCGCCTGATAGGCGAGAGCACAGCCAGCAGTGTAGCGAGCCTCCTCGGGAGAAGAGGAGGCAGCCGAGCCCAGTCAAGAGGAAAGCCCTGCTTGCACGGAGCTAAGTGGGCCTCCAGTACGGCAGAGCTCTAGCTCTGCTCAGAGCCCCGATCTGGCAGAGTTTCTGGCGCGAGGCTGCTCGGCCGGGGCTCGCCTTGCCCAGACTTGCCTTGCTTTTAGGCTCCTCCCCAGGAAGGAGCTGTCTGAGCGAGCCTGGGAGACGCCACTGGTGCCTTCCTTGCCTCAGCTCCAATCCTGCCTTGCCTTTGCACATAGGTGCCAGGCGTCGTTGGGAGGGCTTAGGGGGTGGTGGGTTGCACACTGCCAAGGGCTTCAGCAGTGAGAGCTCTGTCAGAGGGAAGGGAAGGGCAACTGCAGGGCTCCTCCAGCGGTTTCTAGGCCGCCTAGAATCAGCGCCGCACCGAGAGCACCAGGCTCCCAGGGCCCCTGGCTGGGGTTTTCAGCCCCGCACACACGGAGGCTGATTCCTTGGGTGCCCAGAAAGTGTATGACAGACGTAGGTTCCCTAGCACTCTCCTCCCCAGCAGAGACATGTGCAGGTGTTTGGGGCCTGATCCTGCGTGTCTGGGTTCCTGCCCACAGCCCCAACTCAGGGGAAGCAGCCCCTGAGGCAAGACCTGCTGGAGGAGCCCTGCGCCCCCGCCTGATAGGCGAGTGCACAGCCAGCAGGGAAGCGAGCCTCCTCGGGGAAGAGGAGGCAGCCCAGCCCCGTCAAGTTGAAAGCCCTGCTTGCACGGAGCTAAGTGCGCCTCCAGTACGGCAGAGCTCTAGCTCTGCTCAGAGCCCCGATCTGGCAGAGTTCCTGGCGCGAGGCTGCTCTGCCGGGGCTAGCCTTGCCCAGACTTGCCTTGCTTTTAGGCTGCCTCTCCAGGAAGGAGCAGGCAGCAGGAGCCTGGGAGTCGCCACTGGCGCCTTTCTTGCCTCAGCTCCAATCCTGCCTTGCCTTTGCACTTAGGTCCCAGTCCTCCTTAAGGAGAGCTTAGGGGCTGGTGGGTTGCACACTGCCAAGGGCTCCAGCAGTGAGAATTCTGTCAGAGGGAAGGGAAGGGCAACTGCAGGGCTCCTCCAGCGGTTGCTTGGCCGCCCAGATTCAGCGCCACACGGAGAGCACCAGGCTCCCAGGTCCCCTGGCTGGGGTTTTCAGCCCCGCACACACGGAGGCTGATTCCTTGGGTGCCCAGAAAGTGTATGACAGACGTAGGTTCCCTAGCACTCTCCTCCCCAGCAGAGACATGTGCAGGTGTTTGGGGCCTGATCCTGCGTGTCTGGGTTCCTGCCCACAGCCCCAACTCAGGGGAAGCAGCCCCTGAGGCAAGACCTGCTGGAGGAGCCCTGCCCCCGCCTGATAGGCGAGTGCACAGCCAGCAGGGAAGCGAGCCTCCTCGGGGGAAGAGGAGGCAGCAAGTCCCCGTCAAGCTGAAATCCCTGCTTACACGAAGCTAAGTGCGACTCCAGTACGGCAGATCTCTAGCTCTGTTCAGAGGCCCGATCTGGCAGAGTTCCTGGCACCAAGATGCTCTGCCATAGGCGAGCCTTGCGCAGACTTGCCTTGCTTTAAGGCTCCTCCCCAGGAAGGAGCAGGCTGTGTGAGGCTCGGAAACGCCACTGGCGCCTTCCTGGCTTCAGCTCTACCCCTGCCTTGCCTTTGCACTTAGGTCCCAAGCGTCCTTGAGGAGGGCTTAGGGGCTGGTGGGTTGCACACTGCCAAGGGCTCCAGCAGTGAAAGCTCTGTCAGAGGGAAGCGAAGGGCAACAGCAGGGCTCCTTCAGCGGTTCCTTGGCCGCCCAGACAAAGCTCCGCACGGAGAGCACCAGGTTCCAAGGGCCCCTGGCTGGGTTTTGCATCCCCACACTCCCAGAGGCTGACTCCGTGGGTGCCTAGAAAGTGTGTGAGAGACGTAGGTTCCCTAGCACTCTCCTCCCCAGCAGAGAGACATGTGCAGGTGGTTGGGGCCTTATCCTGCGTGTCTGGGTTCCCGCGCCCACAGCCTCAACTCAGGGGAAGCAGCCCCTGAGGCAAGACCTGCTGGAGGAGCCCTGCGCGCCCGCCTGATAGGCGAGAGCACAGCCAGCAGTGTAGCGAGCCTCCTCGGGAGAAGAGGAGGCAGCCGAGCCCAGTCAAGAGGAAAGCCCTGCTTGCACGGAGCTAAGTGGGCCTCCAGTACGGCAGAGCTCTAGCTCTGCTCAGAGCCCCGATCTGGCAGAGTTTCTGGCGCGAGGCTGCTCGGCCGGGGCTCGCCTTGCCCAGACTTGCCTTGCTTTTAGGCTCCCTCCCCAGGAAGGAGCTGTCTGAGCGAGCCTGGGAGACGCCACTGGTGCCTTCCTTGCCTCAGCTCCAATCCTGCCTTGCCTTTGCACATAGGTGCCAGGCGTCGTTGGGAGGGCTTAGGGGGGTGGTGGGTTGCACACTGCCAAGGGCTTCAGCAGTGAGAGCTCTGTCAGAGGGAAGGGAAGGGCAACTGCAGGGCTCCTCCAGCGGTTTCTAGGCCGCCTAGAATCAGCGCCGCACCGAGAGCACCAGGCTCCCAGGGCCCCTGGCTGGGGTTTTCAGCCCCGCACACACGGAGGCTGATTCCTTGGGTGCCCAGAAAGTGTATGACAGACGTAGGTTCCCTAGCACTCTCCTCCCCAGCAGAGACATGTGCAGGTGTTTTGGGGCCTGATCCTGCGTGTCTGGGTTCCTGCCCACAGCCCCAACTCAGGGGAAGCAGCCCCTGAGGCAAGACCTGCTGGAGGAGCCCTGCGCCCCGCCTGATAGGCGAGTGCACAGCCAGCAGGGAAGCGAGCCTCCTCGGGGGAAGAGGAGGCAGCCCAGCCCCGTCAAGTTGAAAGCCCTGCTTGCACGGAGCTAAGTGCGCCTCCAGTACGGCAGAGCTCTAGCTCTGCTCAGAGCCCCGATCTGGCAGAGTTCCTGGCGCGAGGCTGCTCTGCCGGGGGCTAGCCTTGCCCAGACTTGCCTTGCTTTTAGGCTGCCTCTCCCAGGAAGGAGCAGGCAGCAGGAGCCTGGGAGTCGCCACTGGCGCCTTTCTTGCCTCAGCTCCAATCCTGCCTTGCCTTTGCACTTAGGTCCCAGTCCTCCTTAAGGAGAGCTTAGGGGCTGGTGGGTTGCACACTGCAAGGGCTCCAGCAGTGAGAATTCTGTCAGAGGGAAGGGAAGGGCAACTGCAGGGCTCCTCCAGCGGTTGCTTGGCCGCCCAGATTCAGCGCCACACGGAGAGCACCAGGCTCCCAGGTCCCCTGGCTGGGGTTTTCAGCCCCGCACACACGGAGGCTGATTCCTTGGGTGCCCAGAAAGTGTATGACAGACGTAGGTTCCCTAGCACTCTCCTCCCAGCAGAGACATGTGCAGGTGTTTGGGGCCTGATCCTGCGTGTCTGGGTTCCTGCCCACAGCCCCAACTCAGGGGAAGCAGCCCCTGAGGCAAGACCTGCTGGAGGAGCCCTGCGCCCCCGCCTGATAGGCGAGTGCACAGCCAGCAGGGAAGCGAGCCTCCTCGGGGGAAGAGGAGGCAGCAAGTCCCCGTCAAGCTGAAATCCCTGCTTCCACGAAGCTAAGTGCGACTCCAGTACGGCAGATCTCTAGCTCTGTTCAGAGGCCCCGATCTGGCAGAGTTCCTGGCACCAAGATGCTCTGCCATAGGCGAGCCTTGCGCAGACTTGCCTTGCTTTAAGGCTCCCTCCCCAGGAAGGAGCAGGCTGTGTGAGGCTCGGAAACGCCACTGGCGCCTTCCTGGCTTCAGCTCTACCCCTGCCTTGCCTTTGCACTTAGGTCCCAAGCGTCCTTGAGGAGGGCTTAGGGGCTGGTGGGTTGCACACTGCCGGGCTCCAGCAGTGAAAGCTCTGTCAGAGGGAAGCGAAGGGCAACAGCAGGGCTCCTTCAGCGGTTCCTTGGCCGCCCAGACAAAGCTCCGCACGGAGAGCACCAGGTTCCAAGGGCCCCTGGCTGGGTTTTGCATCCCCACACTCCAGAGGCTGACTCCGTGGGTGCCTAGAAAGTGTGTGAGAGACGTAGGTTCCCTAGCACTCTCCTCCCCAGCAGAGACATGTGCAGGTGGTTGGGGCCTTATCCTGCGTGTCTGGGTTCCTGCCCACAGCCTCAACTCAGGGGAAGCAGCCCTGAGGCAAGACCTGCTGGAGGAGCCCTGCGCGCCCGCCTGATAGGCGAGAGCACAGCCAGCAGTGTAGCGAGCCTCCTCGGGAGAAGAGGAGGCAGCCGAGCCCAGTCAAGAGGAAAGCCCTGCTTGCACGGAGCTAAGTGCGCCTCCAGTACGGCAGAGCTCTAGCTCTGCTCAGAGCCCCGATCTGGCAGAGTTCTGGCGCGAGGCTGCTCGGCCGGGGCTCGCCTTGCCCAGACTTGCCTTGCTTTTAGGCTCCCTCCCCAGGAAGGAGCTGTCTGAGCGAGCCTGGGAGACGCCACTGGTGCCTTCCTTGCCTCAGCTCCAATCCTGCCTTGCCTTTGCACATAGGTGCCAGGCGTCGTTGGGAGGGCTTAGGGGGTGGTGGGTTGCACACTGCCAAGGGCTTCAGCAGTGAGAGCTCTGTCAGAGGGAAGGGAAGGGCAACTGCAGGGCTCCTCCAGCGGTTTCTAGGCCGCCTAGAATCAGCGCCGCACCGAGAGCACCAGGCTCCCAGGGCCCCTGGCTGGGGTTTTCAGCCCCGCACACACGGAGGCTGATTCCTTGGGTGCCCAGAAAGTGTATGACAGACGTAGGTTCGCCTAGCACTCTCCTCCCCAGCAGAGACATGTGCAGGTGTTTGGGGCCTGATCCTGCGTGTCTGGGTTCCTGCCCACAGCCCCAACTCAGGGGAAGCAGCCCCTGAGGCAAGACCTGCTGGAGGAGCCCTGCGCCCCCGCCTGATAGGCGAGTGCACAGCCAGCAGGGAAGCGAGCCTCCTCGGGG
>NW_017199243.1:0-19616 GCF_001704415.2 Capra hircus | reverse complement strand
CGAGTCCGCCCACATCACAGAAGCAGCCCCGTTAACCGCCTCCGTAGCTCGAGAGTAGGGATCCTTTCCACTGCGTGGTCGCGGAAAGAATTCCCGGCGTTCCCGTCGCAACTCAAGGAGGAGGCGCTCTCCACAGCGAAAGGCGAGAGGAACTCCAGGCGTCATGCCACCATTCCCAAGTCCCCCAGATATCTCAGTCCATTCCAGGGAAACCTGTTTTCCCCTGCACTGCCTCGACTTTCAAGCGAGATCGACTCACACCACGGTGGCACGATGACAGCCCTGGCGGAAAGCCTCGTGGGGAAAGCCTCGTGGGAAAGCCTCGAGGGAAAGCCACAGATCCCTTGATCCACGCGAACGGCAAGCGTGACACTGCTGCTACAGCTCGGGGAGAAAGGGCACGTGCATGACCCCACTCGAGGACGGGACTGACTCCCCTGGAAAGACTCCAGAATTACCCAAGATCCATGTCAGCACTGGAGAGCGAATCCTCAGGTTCTGCCACCACTCCACACAAGATTCTTAGGCCCCGGCATTGACGGGAGAGGAATCCCGAGAGGCCCCGTGCAACTCGCATGGGGACTGGCCTTTGCCGGAGGCCAACAGAGCGGGTCCCTGGGTTCCCCGTCGTTAAGTCGAGAGCACCTGCGAAAATCGAGAAAATCCAGGAGATTCACCTCCAGGCGATATGAGGCCCATTTGTGCTGAGGCGCTCGAGGCCTAATTCACACCTAACCTCTGCGGAACTTCCAAAAGGGTCCTTCACACCCTTGCTGCAACTCATGAAGTTCCCTGACTTACCCTGTCACACTCGAGAGAAGTACGGAGAGTCCGCCAACATCCAGAGGAGACCCGTTTCTGCCTCCTAGCTCAAGAGGGGTCATCCCTGCGTGGTCGGAAAGAATTTCCGGCGATCCTTTGCATCTCAAGAAGAGGCGCTCTCCACAGGAAGCGAGAGGCAGGCTCCATTCTCTCTCTTGCTTCCTCTTGAGTGGAGGCCGGGTATGTCGGGGAACTATTTGAGTTGCAGCAAGGGTGTGAAGGACCCTTTGGAAGTTCCAGATGTTAGATGTGATTAGCCTCGAGACGCCTCAGCGGAAATGAGCCTCATCTCGCCTGGAGGGGATAACCTCCTGGATTTTCTCGAGTTGTGGCACGTGCCTTCGACTTACGACGGGGCGACTTCAGGGACCCGATCTGGTAGCCTCAGGAAAGGCCAGTCCCCATGCGAGTTGCTCAGGGGCCTCTCGGGATTCCTCTCCCATCGATGCCGGAGCCTAAGACCTTGTGTGGAGTCGGTGCTGGAACCTGAGGATTCCTCTCCAGTGCCGACATGGATCTGGGGTTCTTCTGGAGTCTCCGCAGGGGAGTCAGTCCTCGTCTCGTGTGGGGGCATGCAACTACGCTTTCCTCCCGAGCTGTAGCAGCAGTGTCGCTCTTACATTCGAGTGGATCAGGGATCTGTGGCATTCGCTCGAGGCTTTCCCACGAGGCTTTCCCACGAGGCTTTCCCACAGGGCAGTCCCACGTGCCACCGTGGTGTGAGTCGATCCTCGGCTTGAAAGTCGAGGCAGTGCAGGGAAAACAGGTTTTCCCTGGAATGGACTGAGACATCTGGGGGACTCTGGGAATGGAGGCACGACCCTGGAGTTCCTCTCGCCTTTCCTGTGGAGAGCGCCTCCTCTTGAGTTGTGACGAGAAGGCCAGGAATTCTCTCCCGATCACGCAGGGGAAAGGATCCCTCCTCTCGAGCTAGGAGGCGGAAACGGGGCTCCTCTGGATGTGGGCGGGACTCCTCGTGCTTCCTCTCGAGTGGAGACGGGTAAGTCAGGGAACTTCTTGAGTTGCAGCAAGGGTGTGAAGGACCCTTTGGATGGTCCAGAGGTTAGCTCTGATTAGTCTCGAGACGCCTCAGCACAAATGGGCCTCATATCGCCTGGAGGGGGAATCTCCTGGATTTTCTCGAGTTGCGGCAGGTGCTCTCGACTTACGACGGGGAACTCAGGGACCCGCTCTGTTGGCCTCAGGAAAGGCCAGTCCCCATGCGAGTTGCACGGGGGCCTCTCGGGATTCCTCTCCCGTCAATGCCGGGGCCTAAAACCTTGTGTGGAGTCGGTGCTGGAACATGAGGATTCCTCTCCAGTGCTGACATGGATCTTGGGGTTCTTCTGGAGTCTCCCAGGGAGTCAGTCCTCGTCTCGAGTGGGGGCATGCAACTGCGCTTTCCTCCCGAGCTGTAGCAGCAGAGTCACTCTTCCCTTCGTGTGGATCAGGGGATCTGTGGCTTTCGCTCGAGATTTCCCACGAGGCTTTCCCACGAGGCTTTCCCACGAGGCTTTCCCACGAGGCTTTCCCACGAGGCTTTCCCACAGGGCTAGTCCCACGTGCCACCGGTGGTGTGAGTCGATCCTCGGCTTGAAAGTCGAGGCAGTGCAGGGAAAACAGGTTTCCCTGGAATGGACTGAGACATCTGGGGACTCTGGGAATGGAGGCACGACCCTGGAGTTCCTCTCGCCTTTCCTATGGAGAGCGCCTCCTCTTGAGTTGCGACGGGAAGGCCAGGAATTCTCTCCTGATCACGCAGGGAAAGGATCCCTCCTCTCGAGCTAGGAGGCTGAAACGGGGCTCCTCTGGATGTGGGCGGGACTCTCGTGCTTCCTCTCGAGTGGAGACGGGTAAGTCAGGGAACTTCTTGAGTTGCAGCAAGGGTGTGAAGGACCCTTTGGATGGTCCAGAGGTTAGCTCTGATTAGTCTCGAGACGCCTCAGCACAAATGGGCCTCATATCGCCTGGAGGGGGAATCTCCTGGATTTTCTCGAGTTGCGGCAGGTGCTCTCGACTTACGACGGGGAACTCAGGGACCCGCTCTGTTGGCCTCAGGAAAGGCCAGTCCCCATGCGAGTTGCACGGGGGCCTCTCGGGATTCCTCTCCGTCAATGCCGGGGCCTAAGACCTTGTGTGGAGTCGGTGGCAGAACCTGAGGATTCCTCTCCAGTGCTGACATGGATCTTGGGGTGCTTCTGGAGTCTCCCCAGGGGAGTCAGTCCTCGTCTCGAGTGGGGTCATGCAACTGCGCTTTCCTCCCGAGCTGTAGCAGCAGAGTCGCTCTTCCCTTCGTGTGGATCAGGGGATCTGTGGCTTTTTCTCGAGGATTTCCCACGAGGCTTTCCCACGAGGCTTTCCCACGAGGCTTTCCCATGAGGCTTTCCCACAGGGCTGTCCCACGTGCCACCGTGGTGTGAGTCGATCCTCGGCTTGAAAGTAGAGGCAGTGCAGGGAAAACAGGTTTCCCTGGAACGGACTGAGACATCTGGGGGACTCTGGGAATGGTGGCACGACTCTGGAGTTCCTCTGGCCTTTCCAGTGGAGAGTGCCTCCTCATGAGATGCGAAGGGAACTCCGGGAATTCTTTCCCGACCACGCAGGGAAAGGATCCCTCCCCTCGAGCTAGGAGGCGGAAACAGGGCTCCTCTGGATGTGGGCGGGACTCTCGTGCTTCCTCTCGAGTGGAGACGGGTAAGTTGCTTAACTTCTTGAGTTGCAGCAAGGGTGTGAAGGTCCCTTTGGAAGTTCCAGATGTTAGGTGTGATTAGCCTCGAGACGCCTCAGCGGAAATGGGCCTCATCTCGCCTGGAGGGGAGAACCTCCTGGATTTTCTCCAGTTGGGGCAGGTGCTCTCGACTTACGACGGGAACCTCAGGGACCCGCTCTGGTGGCCTCAGGAAAGGCCAGTCCCCATGGAGTTGCTTGAGGGCCCCTCGGGATTCCTCTCCCGTCGATGCCGGGGCCTAAGTCCTTTTGTGGAGTCACTGCCGGAACCTGAGTATACCTCTCCAGTGCTGACATGGATCTTGGGGTACTTCTGGAGTCTCCCCAGGGGAGTCAGTCCTTGTCTCGAGGGGGGGCATGCACGTGCGCTTTCCTCCCGAGATGTAGCAGCAGTGTCACGCTTCCCTTCCCGTGGATCAAGGGATCTGTGGCTTTCCCTCGAGGCTTTCCCAAGAGGATTTCCCACGAGGCTTTCCGACAGGGCTATCCCACGTGCCACCGTGGTGTGAGTCGATCCTCGCCGTGAAATTCGAGGCAGTGCAGGAAAAACAGTTTACTCTGGAATGGACTGAGACATCTGGGCGACTCTGTGAATGGTGGCACGACCCTGGAGTTCCTCTCGCCTTTCCTGTGGAGAGCGCTTCCCTTGAAATGCGAGCGGAATGGCGGGTATTATTTCCTGACCAAGCAGGGAAAGGATCCCTCATGTCGAGCTTCGATACCAAAACGGCGTCTCCTCTGGATGTGGGCGGGACCCTCGTGCTTCCTCTCGAGTGGAGACGGGTATGTCGGGGAACTTCTTGAGTTGCAGCAAGGACCCTTTTGAATTTCCAGAGTTTAGGTGTGATGAGCCTCCAGACGCCTCCGAGGAAATGGGCCTCATCTCGCCTGGAGGGGAGAACCTCCTGGATTTTCTAGAGTTGGGCAGGGTCTCTCGAGTTACGACAGGGACCTCAGGGACCCACTCTGGTGGCCTCAGGAAAGGCCAGTGCCCATGGGAGTTGCAAGAGAGCCTTTCGGGATTCCTCTGCCGTCAATGCCGGGGCCTAAGACCTTGTGTGGAGTCGATGCCGGAACCTGAGGATTCCTCTCCAGTGCTGACATGGATCTTGGGGTACTTCTGGAGTCTCCCCAGGGGAGTCAGACCTCGACTCGAGTGGGGGCAGGAACGTGCGCTTTCCTCCCGAGCTCCTGCAGGAGTGTTACGCTTCCCTTCACGTGGATCAAGGGAGCAGTGGCTTTCCCTCGATGCTTTCCCACGAGGCTTTCCCACAGGGCTGTCCCACGTGCCACCGTGGTGAGAGTCGATCCTCGGCTTGAAAGTCGAGGCAGTGCAGGGAAAACAGTTTTCCCTGGAATGGACTGAGACATCTGGGGGACTGTGGGAATGGTGGCACGACGCTGGAGTTCCTCTCGCCTTTCCTGAGGAGAGCGCCTCCTCTTGAGATGCGACGGGAACGCCGGGAATTCTTTCCCAACCACGCAGCGAAAGCATCCCACCTCTCGAACTATGAGGCGGAAACGGGGCTCATCTGGATGTGGGCAGGACTCCTGTGCTTCCTCTCGAGTGGAGACGGGTATGTCGGGGAACTTCTTGAGTTGCAGCGAGGGTGTGAACGACGCTTTGGAAGTTCCAGATGTTAGGTGTGATTAGCCCCAAGATGCCTCAGCGGAAATGGGCCTCATCTCGCCTGGAGGGGAGAACCTCCTGGATTTTCTCCAGAGTCCAGGTGCTCACGACTTTCGACGGGGACCTCAGGGACCTGCTCTGGTGGCCTCAGGAAAGACCAGTCCCCATGCGAATTGCTCGGGGGCCTCTCAGGATTCCTCTCCCGTCGATGCCAGGGCCTAAGACATTGTGTGGAGATGGTGCCGGAACCTCAGGTTTCCTCTCCAGTGCTGACAAGGATCTTGAGGGACTTCTGGAGTCTGCCCAGGGAAGTCAGTCCTCGACTCCAGTGGTGGCATGCACGTGTGCTTTCCTCCGGAGCTGTAGCAGCAGTGTCACGCTTCCCTTGGTGTGGATCAAGGGATCTGTGGCTTTCCCTCGAGGATTTCCCACGAGGCTTTTCCCACGAGGTCTTTCCCACAGGGCTGTCCCACTTGCCACCGTGGTGTGAGTCGATCCTCGTCTTGAAAGTCGGCGCTGTGCAGGGAAAACAGTTTTCCCTGTAATGGACTGAGACATCTGGGGGACTCTGGGAATGATGGCACGACCCTGGAGTTCCTCTCGCCTTTCCTGTGGAGAGCGCCTGCTCTTGAGATGCGACGGGAACGCCGGGAATTCTTTTCCGAGCACGCAGGGAAAGGATCCCTCCTCTCGAGCTTGGAGGCGGACACCGGGCTCCTCTGGATGTAGGCGGGACTCTCGTGCTTCCTCTCGTGTGGAGACCGGGTATGTCGGGCATCTTCTTGAGTTGCAGGAAGGATGTGAAGGACCCTTTGGAAGTTCCAGAGGTTAGGTGTGATTAGCCTCGAGACGCCTCTGGGGAAATGGGCCTCATCTCGCCTGGAGGGTAGAACCTCCTGGATTTTCTCGAATTGCGGCAGGTGCTCACGACTTACGACGGGGACATCAGGGACCCGCTCTGGTGGCCTCAGGAAAGGCCAGGCTCCATGCGAGTTGCTCGGGGGCCTCTCGGGATTCCTCTCCCGTCGATGCCGGGGCCTAAGACCTTGTGTGGAGTCGGTGCCGGAACCTGAGGATTCCTCTCCAGTGCTGACATGGATCTTGGGGTACTTTTGGAGTCTCCCCAGGGGAGTCAGTCCTCGTCTCGAGTGGGGGCACGCACGTGCGCTTTCCTCCCGAGCTGTAGCAGCAGTGTCATGCTTCCCTTCGCTTGGATCAAGGGATCAGGGGCTTTCCCTCGAGGCTTTCCCACGAGGCTTTCCCACAAGGCTTTCCCACAGGGCTGCCCCCCGTGCCACCGTGGTGTGAGTCGATCCTCGGCTTGAAAGTCGAGTCAGTGCACGGAAAACAGGTTTCCCTGCAATTGACTGAGATATCTGGGGGACTCTGGGAATGATGGCACTACCCTGGAGTTCCTCTCGCCTTTCCTGTGGAGAGCGCCTGCTCTTGAGATGCGACGGGAACGCCGGGAATTCTTTTCCGAGCACGCAGGGAAAGGATCCCTCCTCTCGAGCTTGGAGGCGGACACCGGGCTCCTCTGGATGTAGGCGGGACTCTCGTGCTTCCTCTCGAGTGGAGACGGGTATGTCGGGCAACTTCTTGAGTTGCAGCAAGGACCCTTTTTAATTTCCAGAGGTTAGGTGTGATGAGCCTCCAGACACCTCAGAGGAAATGGGCCTCATTCCGCCTTTAGGGGAGAACCTCCTGGATTTTACCCAGTTGCGGCAGGTGCTCTCGAGTTACGACGGGTCCTCAGGGACCCGCTCTGGTGGCCTCAGGAAAGGCCAGTCCCCATGCGAGTTACCAGGGGCCTTTAGGGATTCCTCTCCCATCGATGCCGGTGCCTAAGACCTTGTGTGGAGTCGGGGCCAGACCCTGAGGATGCCTCTCCAGTGCTGACATGAATCTTTCCGTACTTCTGGAGTCTCACCAGGGGCGTCAGTCCTCATGTCGTGTGGGGGCATGCACCTGCCATTTCCTCACGACCTGCAGCAGCAGTGTCACGCTTGCCGACGTGTGGATCAAGGGATCTGTCGCTTTCCATTAAGGCTTTCCCACGAGGCTTTCCAACAGGGCTGTCCCACGTGCCACGGTGGTGTAAGTCGATCCTCGGCGTGAACGTCGAGGCAGTGCAGGGAAAACAGTTTCTTCTGGAATGGACTTAGACATCTGGGGACTCTTGGAATGCTGGCAAGGCCCTGGAGTTCCTCTCGTCTTTCCTGTGGAGAGCGCCTCCTCTTGAGATGCGACGGGAAGGCTGGGAATTCTTTCCCGACGACGAAGGGAAAGGATCCCTCTTCTCGAGCTACGAGGCGGAAACGGGGCTCCTCTGGATGTGGGCGGGACTCTCGTGCTTCCTCTCGAGTGGAGACGGGTATGTCGGGGAACTTCTTGAGTTGCAGCAAGGGTGTGAAGGACCCTTTGGAAGTTCCAGAGGTCAGGTGTGATAAGCCTCGAGTCGCCTCTGCGGAAATGGGCCTCATCTCGCCTGGAGGGGAGAACCTCCTGGATTTTCTCGAGTTGCGGCAGGTGCTCTCGACTTACGACAGGGACCTCAGAGACCCGCTCTGGTGGCCTCAGGAAAGACCAGTCCTCATGCGAGTTACTCAGGGCCCTCTCGGGGTTCCTCTCCCGTCAATGCCAGGGCCTAAGACCTTGTGTGGTGTCGGTGCCGGAACCTGAGGATTCCTTTGCAGTGCTGACAAGGATCTTGGGGTAATTCTCCAGTCTCCCAACGGGAGTCAGTCCTCATCTCGAGTGGGGGCATGCACGTGCGCTTTCCTCCCGAGCTGTAGCAGCAGTGTCACGCTTCCCTTCGCGTGGATCAAGGTATCTGCGGCTTTCCCTCGAGGCTTTCCCACGAGTCTTTTCCACGAGGCTTTCCCACGAGACTTTCCCAAAGGGCTGTCCCACGTGCCACCGTGTTGTGTGTCGACCCTAGGCTAGAAAGTTGAGGCAGTGCAGGAGAAACAGGTTTCCATGGAATGGACTGAGACATCTTGGGGCCTCTGGGAATGGGTGCACGAACCTGGAGTTCCTCTCGCCTTTCCTGTGGAGAGCGCCTCCTCTTGAGATGAGACGGGAACTCCGGGAATACTTGACCGACCACTCAGTGAAAGGATCCCTCCTCTCGAGTTAGGAGGCAGTAACGGGGCTCCTCTGGATGTGGGCGGGACTCTCGGGCTTCCTCTCGAGTGGAGACGGGTATGTGGGGGAGCTTCTTGAGTTGCAGCAAGGGCGTGAAGGACCCTTTGTAAGTTCCATAGGTTAGGTGTGATTAGCCTCGAGACGCCTCAGCGGTAAAGGGCCTCATCTCGCCTGGAGGGGAGAACCTCCTGGATTTTCTCGAGTTGCGGCAGGTGCCCTCGACTTACGACGGGGACCTCAGGGACCCGCTCTGGTGCCCTCAGGAAAGGCCAGGCCCCATGCAAGTTGCTCGGGGGCCTCTCGGGGGCCTCTAGGGTTTCCTCTCCCGTCGATGCTGGGGCCTAAAACCTTGTGTGGAGTCAGCGCCGGAACCTGAGAATTCCTCTCCAGTGCTGACATGTATCTTGGGGTACTTCTGGAGTCTCCCCATGGGAGTCAGTCCTTGTCTCGAGTGTGGGCATGCACGTCGCTTTCCTCCCGAGTTGTAGCAGAAGTGTCACGCTTCCCTTCGCGTGGATCAAGGGATCAGGGGCTTTCCCTCGAGGCTTTCCCACGAGGCTTTCCCACAGGGCTGTCCCAAGTGCCACCGTGGTGTGAGTCGATCCTCGGCTTGAAAGTCGAGGCAGTGCTGGGAAAACAGTTTTCCCTGGAATGGACTGAGACATCCAGGGGACTCTGGGAATGGTGGCCCGACCCTGGAGTTCCTCTCGCCTTTCCTGTGGAGAGCACCTCCTCTTGAGATGCAATGGGAACGCCGGGTATTCTTTCCCGACCACGTTGGGAAAGGATCCCTCCCCTCGAGCTAGGAGGCGGAAACGGGGCTCCTCTGGATGTGGGCGGGACTCTCGTGCTTCCTCTCGAGTGGAGTCGGGAATGTTGCAGAACTTCTTGAGTTGCAGCAAGGGTGTGAAGGACCCTTTGGAAGTTCCAGAGTTTAGGTGTGATTAGCCTCGAGACGCCTCAGCGGAAATGGGCCTCATCTCGCCTGGAGGGGAGAACCTCCTGGATTTTCTCGAGTTTCGGCAGGTGCTCTCAACTTACGACGGGAACCTCAGGGACCCGCTCTGGTGGCCTCAGGAAAGGCCTGTCCCCATGCGAGTTGCTCGGGGGCCTCTCGGGATTCCTCTCCCGTCTATGCCGGGTCCTAAGATTTTGTGTGGAGTCGGTCCCGGAACTTGAGCATTCCTCTCCAGTGCTGAAATGGATCTTGGGGTACTTCTGTAGTCTCCCCAGTGGAGTCAGTCCTCGTCCCGAGTGGGGGCATTCACATGCGCTTTCCTCCCGAGCTGTAGCAGCAGTGTCACGCTTCCCTTCCCGTGGATCAAGGGATCAGGGGCTTTCCCTCGAGGCTTTCCCACGAGGCTTTCCCACAGGGCTGTCCCACGTGCCACCGTGGTGTGAGTCGATCCTCGGCTTGAAAGTCGAGGCAGTGCTTGGAAAACAGGTTTCCCTGGAAAGGACGGAGACATCTGGTTGGCTCTGGGATGGTGGCACGACCTTGGAGTTCCTCTCGCCTTTCCTGTGGAGAGCGCCTCCTCTTGAGATGCGACGACGGGAACGCCGGGAATTCTTTCCCGAACACGCAGGGAAAGGATCCCTCCTCTCGAGCTAGGAGACGGAAACGGGGCTCCTCTGGATGAGGCCGGGACTCTCGTGCTTCCTCTCGAGTGGAGACGGGAATGTCGGGGAACTTCTTGAGTTGCAACAAGGGTGTGAACGACCCTTTGGAAGTTCCAGAGTTTAGGTGTGAATAGCCTCGAACGCCTCAGCGGAAATGGGCCTCATCTCGCCTGGAGGGGAGAACCTCCTGGATTTTCTCGACTTGCAGCAGGTGCTCTCGACTTACGACGGGGACCTCAGGGACCCGCTCTGGTGGCCTCATGAAAGGCCAGTCCCCATGCGAGTTGCTCGGGGGCCTCTCGGGATTCCTCTCCCGTCCATGCCGGGGCAAGACCTTGTGTGGAGTCAGTGCCGGAACCTGAGGATTCCTCTCCAGTGCCGACATGGAGCTTCGGGGACTTCTGGAGTCTCCCCAGGGGCGTCAGACCTCGGCTCGAGTGGGGGCATGCACGTGCGCTTTCCTCCCGAGCTGTAGCAGCAGTGTCACGCTTCCCTTCGCATGGATCAAGGGATCAGTGGCTTTCCCTCGAGGCTTCCTCATGAGGCTTTCCCATAAGGCTTTCCCACGAGACTTTCCCACAGGGCTGTCCCACGTGCCACCGTGGTGTGAGTCTATCCTTGGCTGGAAAGTCGAGGCAGTGCAGGGAAAACAGGTTTCCCTGGAATGGACTGAGACATCTGGGGGACTCTGGGAATGGTGGCAACACCCTGGAGTTCCTCTCGCCTTTCCTGTGGAGAGCGCCTCCTCTTGAGAAGCGACGGGAACGCTGGGTATTCTTTCCCGACCACGAAATGAAATGATCCCTCCTCTCGAGCTAGGAGGCGGAAACGGGGTTCCTCTGGATGTGAGCGGTACTCTCGTGCTTCCTCTCAAGTAGAGACGGGTATGTCGGTGAACTTCTTGAGTTGCAGCAAGGGTGTGAATCAACCTTTGGAAGTTACAGAGGTTAGGTGTGATTAGCCTTGAGACACCTCAGCAGAAATGGGCCTCATCTCGCCTCAGGGGAAAACCACCTGGATTTTCTCTAGTTGCGGCAGGTGCTCTCGACTTACGATGGGGACCTCAGGGACCCGCTCTGGTGGCCTCAGGAAAGGCCAGTATCCATGCGAGTTGCTCGGGGTCCTCTCGGGACTCCACTCCCGTCGATGCCGGGGCCTAAGTCCTTGTGTGGAGTCGGTGCCGGAACCTGAGGATTCCTCTCCAGTGCTGACATGGATCTTGGGCTACTTCTGGAGTCTCCCCAGGGGAGTCTTTCGTCGTCTCGAGTGGGGGCATGCACGTGCGCTTTCCTCCCGAGCGGAAGCAGCAGATTCACGCTTCCCTTCCCGTGGATCAAGGTATCTGTGGCTATCCCTCGAGGCTTTCCCACGAGGCTTCCAACAGGTTTGTAGCACGTGCCACCGTAGTGTGAGTCGTTCCTCGGCATGAAAGTCGAGGCAGTGCGGCAAAACAGGTTTCCCTGGAATGGACTGAGACATCTGGGGGTCTCTGGGAATGGTGGCACGACCCTGGAGTTCCTCTCGCCTTTCCTGGGAGAGCGCCTCCTCTTGAGCTGCGACGGAAGCACCGAGAATTTTTTACCGAACACGCAGGGAAAGGATCCCTTCTCTCGAACTAGGAAGTGTAAATGGGGATCCTCTGGATGAGGGCGGGACACTCGTACTTCCTCTCGAGTGGAGACGGGTAGGTCGGGGAACTTCTTGAGTTGCAGCAAGGGTGTGAAGGACCCTTTGGAAGTTCCAGAGGTTAGGTGTGATTAGCCTCGAGACGCCTCAGCGGAAATGGGCCTCATCTCGCCTGGAGGGGAGAACCTCCTGGATTTTCTCGAGTTGCAGCTGGAGCTCTCGACTTACGACTTGGACCTCAGAGATATGCTCTGGTGGCCTCATGAAAGGCCAGTCCTCATGCAAGTTGCTCGTGGGCTTCTCGGGATTCCTCTCCCGTCGATGCCGGGGCAAGACCTTGTGTGGAGTCAGTGCCGGAACCTGAGGATTCCTCTCCAGTGCCGACATAGATCTTCGGGGACTTCTGGAGTCTCCCCAGGGGCGTCAGACCTCGGCTCGAGTAGGGGCATGCACGTGCGCTTTCCTCCCGAGCTGTAGCAGCAGTGTCACGCTTCCCTTCGCATGGATCAAGGGATCAGTGGCTTTCCCTCGAGGCTTCCTCATGAGGCTTTCCCATAAGGCTTTCCCACGAGACTTTCCCACAGGGCTGTCCCACGTGCCACCGTGGTGTGAGTCGATCCTCGGCTTGAAAGTCGAGGCAGTGCAGGGGAAACAGGTTTCCCTGGAATGGACTGAGACATCTGGGTGACTCTGGGTATGGTGGCTCGACCCTGGAGTTCCTGTCGCCTTTCCTGTGGAGAGCACCTCATCTTGAGATGCGACGGGAATGCCAGGAATTCTTTCCAGACAATCAGGGAAAGGATCCCTCCTCTCGAGTTAGGAGGCGGAAAGGGGGCTCCTCTGATGTTGTCGGGACTCTTGTGCTTCCTCTCGAGTGGAGACGGGTATGTCGGGGAACTTCTTGAGTTGCAGGAAGGGTGTGAATCACCCTTTGGAAGTTTCAGAGGTTAGATGTGATTAGCCTCGAGAAGCCTCAGCGGAAATGGGCCTCATCTCGCCTGGAAGGGAGAACCTCCTGGATTTTCTCGAGTTGCGGCAGGTGCTCTCGACTTACAACGGGGACCTCAGGGACACGCTCTGGTGGCCTCAGGAAAGGACAGTCCCCATGACAGTTGCTCGGGGGCCTATCGGGATTCCTCTTCCGTCGATGCCGGGGCCTAAGACCTTGTGTGGAGTCGTTTGCGGAACCTGAGGATTCCTCTCCAGGGCTGGCATGGATCTTGCTGTACTTCTGGAGTCTCCCCAGGGGAGTCAGTCCACGTCTCGAGTGGGGGCATGCACGTGCGCTTTCCTCCCCAGCTCTAGAGCCGTGTCACGCTTCCCGTCGAGTGGATCAAGGGATCTGTGGCTTTCCCTAGAGGCTTTCCCACAGGGCTGTCCCACGTGTCACCGCGCAGTGAGTCGATCCTCGGCTTGAAAGTCGAGGCAGTGCAGGGAAAACAGGTGTCCCTGGAATGGACGGAGACATCTGGGGGACTCTGGGAATGGTGGCACGTCCCTGGAGTTCCTCTCGCCTTTCCTGTGTAGAGCACCTCATCTTGAGATGCGACGGGAACGCCAGGAATTCTTTACAGACCAGGCAGGGAAAGGATCCCTCCTCTCGAGCTAGGAGGCGGAAACGGGGCTCCTCTGGATGTGGGCTGGACTCTCCTGCTTCCTCTCCAGTGGAGACGGGTATGTCGGGGAACTTCTAGAGTTGCAGCAAGGGTGTGAAGGACCGTTTGGAAGTTTCAGAGGTTAGGTGTGACTAGCCTTGAGAAGCCTCAGCGGAAATGGGCCTCATCTCGCCTGGAGGGGAGAACCTCCTGGATTTTCTCGAGTTTCGGCAGGGGCTCTCGACTTACGACGGGGACCTCAGGGACCCGCTCTGGTGGCCTCAGGAAAGGCCAGTCCCCATGCGAGTTGCTCGGGGGCCTCTCGGGATTCCTCTCCCGTCCATGCTGGGGCCTAAGATCTTGTGTGGAGGGGGTGTCGGAACCTGAGGATTCCTCTCCAGTGCTGACATGGATCTTGGGGTAATTCTGGAGTCTCCCCTGGGGAGTCAGTCCTCGTCTCGACTGGGGGCATGCACGTGCGCTTTCCTCCCGGAGCTGTAGCAGCAGTGTCACCCTTCCCTTCGCGTGGATCAAGGGATCTGTGCCTTGCCCTCGAGGCTTTCCCACGAGGCTTTCCCACAGGGTTGTCCCACGTGCCACCGTGGTGTGAGTCGATCCTCAGCTTGAAAGTCCAGGCAGTGCAGGGAAAACAGGTTTCCTTGGAATGGACGGAGACATTTAGTTGACTCTGGGAATGGTGGCACGACCCTGGAGTACCTCTCGCCTTTCCTGTGGAGAGCGCCTCCTCTTGAGATACGACGGGAACGCCGGGAATTCTTTCCAGACCACGCAGGGAAAGGATCCCACCTCTCGAGTTATGATACGGAAACGGGGCTCTTCTGGATGTGGCCGGGACTCTGTGCTTCCTCTCAAGTGGAGACGGTTATGTCGGGGAACTTCTTGAGTTGCAGCAAGGGTGTGAAGGACCCTTTGGACGTTCCAGATGTTAGAATTGATTAGCCTCGAGACGCCTCAGCGGAAATGGGCCTCATCTCGCCTGGAGGGGAGAACCTCCTGTATTTTCTCGAGTTGCGGCAGGTGCTCTCGACTTACGACGGGGACCTCAGTGACCCGCTCTAGTGGCCTCAGGAAAGGCCAGTCCCCATGCGAGTTGCTCGGGGGCCTCTCGGGTTTCCTCTCCCGTCGATGCCGGGGCCTAAGATCTTGTGTGGAGTCGGTGCCGGAACCTGAGGATTCCTCTCCAGTGCTGACATGGAACTTGGGGTACTTCTGGAGTCTCCCCAGGGCAGTCAGTCCTCGTCTAGAGTGGGGGCATGCACGTGCGCTTTCCTCCCGAGTTGTAGCAGCAGTGTCACGCTTCCCTTCCCATGGATCAAGGGATCTGTGGCTTTCCCTCGAGGCTTTCCCAAGAGGCTTTCCCACAGGGCTCTCCCACGTGCCACCGTGGTGTGAGTCGATCCTCGGCTTGAAAGTCGAGGCAGTGCAGGGGAAACAGTTTTCCCTGGAATGGACTGAGACATCTGGGTCACTCTGGGTATGGTGGCTCGACCCTGGAGTTCCTCTCGCCTTTCCTGTGGAGAGCGACTCCTCTTGAGATTCGACAGGAACACCGGGACTTCTTTCCAGACCACGCAGGGAAAGGATCCCTCCTTTCGAGCTAGGAGGCGGAAACGGGTCTCCTCTGGATGTGGGCGGGACTCTCGTGCTTCCCCTCGAGTGGAGACGGGTACTTCGGGGAACTTTTTTAGTTGCAGCAAGGGTGTGAAGGACCCTTTGTAAGTTCCAGAGGTTAGGTGTGATTGGCCTCGAAACGCCTCAGTGGAAATGGGCCCCATCTCGCCTGGAGGGGAGAACCTCCAAGATTTTCTCGAGTTGCGACAGGTGCTATCGACTTACGACGGGGACCTCAGGGACCTGCTCTGGTGGCCTCTGGAAATGCCAGTCCCTATTCGAGTTGCTCGGGGCCTCTCGGGATTCCTCTCCCGTCGATGCCGGGGCCTAGGTCTCGTGTGGAGTTGGTGCCGGAACCTGAGGATTCCTCTACAGTGCTGACATGGATCTTGGGGTACTTCTGGAGTCTCCCCAGGGGAGTCAGTCCTCGTCTCGAGTGGGGGCATGCACGTGCACTTTCTTCCCGATCTGTAGCAGCAGTGTTCCACTTGCCTTCCCGTGGATCAAGGGATCTGTGGCTTTCCCTCGAGGCTTTCCCACAAGGCTGTCCCACGTGCCACCGAGGTGAGAGTCGATCCTCGGCTTGAAAGTCGAGGTAGGGCAGGGAAAAATGGTTTCCCTGAAATGGACTGAGACATTTGAGGGACTCTGGGAATGGTGGCACCACCCTGGAGTTCCTCTCGCCTTTCCTGTGGAGAGCGCCTCCTCTTGAGATGCGACGGGAACGCCGGGAATTCTTTCCCGACCACGCAGGGAAAGATCCCTCCTCTCGAGCTACGAGGCAGAAACGGGGCTCCTCTGGATTTAGGGGGGACTCTCGTGATTCCTCTCGAATGGAGACGGGTATGTCTGGGAAATTCTTCAGTTGCAGCAAGGGTGTGAAGGACCCTTTGGAAGTTCCAGAAGTTAGGTGTGATTAGCCACGAGATGCCTCAGCGGAAATGGGCCTCATCTCGCCTGGACGGGAGAACCTCCTGGATTTTCCCGAGTTGTGGCAGGTGCTCTCGACTTACGACTGGGACCTCAGGGACATGCTCTTGTGGCCTTAGGAAAGGCCAGTCCCCATGCGAGTTGTTCGGGTGCCTCTCGGTATTCCTCTCCCGTCGATGCCGGGACCTAAGACCTTGTTTGGAGTCGGTGCCAGAACCTGAAGATTCCTCTCCAATGCTGACATGGATTTGGGGTACTTCTGGAGTCTCCCAAGGGAGTCAGTCCTCGTCTCAAATTGGGGCATGCACGTGCGATTTCCTCTCGAGCTGTAGCAGCAGTGTCACGCTTCCCTTCGCGTGGATCAAGGGATCTGTGGCTTTCCCGCGAGGCTTTCCCACGAGGCTTTCCCACGAGTCTTTCCCACAGGGTTGTCCCTCGTGCCACCTTGGTGTGAGTCGATCCTCGGCTTGAAAGTCGAGGCAGTGCAGGGAAAACAGGTTTCCCTGGAATGGACTGAGACATCTGGGGGACTCTGTGAATGGTGGCACGACCCTGGAGTTCCTCTCGCCTTTCCTGTGGAGAGCGCCTCCTCTTGAGATGCGACGGGAACGCCGGGAATTCTTTCCCGACCACGCAGGGAAAGGATCCCTCCTCTCGAGCTAGGAGGCGGAAACGGGGCTCCTCTGGATGTGGGCGGGACCCTCGTGCTTTCTCTCGAGTGGAGACGGGTATGTTGGGGTCTTCTTGAGTTGCAGCAAGTGTGTGAAGGACCTTTGTAATTTCCAGATGTTAGTTGTGATTAGCCTCGAGAAGCCTCAGCGGAAATGGGCCTCATCTCGCCTGGAGGGGAGAACCTCCTGGATTTTCTCGAGTTGCGGCAGGTGCTCTCGACTTACGACTGGGACCTCAGGGACCCTCTCTGGTGGCCTCAGGAAAGGCCTGTCCCCATGCGAGCTGCTCGGGGGCCTCTCGGGATTCCTCTCCCGTCGATGCTGGGGCATAAGACCCTGTATGGAGTCATTGCTGTAACCTGAGGATTCTTCTCCAGTGCTGACATGGACCTTGGGGTACTTCTGGAGTCTCCCCAGGGAGTCAGTCCTCGTCTCGAGTGGGGGCATGCACGTGATCTTTCCTCCCGAGCTGTAGGAGCAGTAACACCCTTCCCTTCGTGTGTATGAAGGGATTTGTGCCTTTCCCTCGAGGCTTTCACACGAGGCTTTCCCACCAGGCTTTCCCACGACGCTTTCCCACCAGGCTTTCCCACGAGGCTTTCCCCCAGTGATGTCCCACGTTCCACCGTGGTGTCAGTCGATCCTTGGTTTGAAAGTCGAGGCAGTGCCGGGGAAACAGGCTTCCCTGGAATGGACTGAGACATCTGGGGGACTCTGGGAATGGTGGCACGACCCTGGAGTTCCTCTCGCCTTTCCTGTGGAGAGCGCCCCCTCTTGATATGTGACGGGAAAGTCGGGAATTCTTTTCCGAACATGCAGGGAAAGGATCCCTCCTGTCGAGCTAGGAGGCGGAAACAGGGCTCCTCTGGATGTGGGCGGGACTCTCGTGCTTCCTCTCGAGTAGAGACGGGTATGTCAGGGAACTTCTTGAGTTGCAGCAAGGGTGTGAAAGGCCCTTTGGAAGGTCCAGATGTTAGGTGTGACTAGCCTCGAGTCGCCTCTGTGGAAATGGGACTCATCTCGTCTGGAGGGTGGAACCTCCTGGATTTTCTCGAGTTGTGGCTAGGTCCTCTCGCTTATGACGGGGACCTCAGGGACTCGCTCTGGTGGCCTCAGGAAGGCCAGTCCCCATGCGAGTGGCTCGGGGGCCTCTCGGGATTTCACTCCCATCGATGCCGGGGCCTAAGACCTTGTGTGGAGTCGGTGCTGGAACCTGATGATACCTCTCCTTGCTGACATGGATCTTGGGTACTTCTGGAGTCTCCCCAGGGGAGTCAGTCCTCGTCTCGAGTGGGCGCATGCACATGCGCTTACCTCCCGAGCCTGTAGCTGCAGTATCTCGCTTCCCTTCTTGTGGAGTAAGGGATCTGTGGCTTTCCCTCGAGTCTTTCCCACGAGGCTTTCCCAAAGGGCTGTCCCACGTGCCACCGTGGTGTGAGTCGATCCTCGCTTGAGAGCCAAGGCAATGCAGGGAAAACAGGTTTCCGTGAAATGGACTGAGACATGTGGGGGACTATGGAATGGTGGCACCACCCTGGAGTTCCTCTCGCCTTTCCTGTGGAGAGCGACTCCTCTTGAGACGCTATGGGAACGCCGGGAATTCTTTCCCGAACACGCAGGGAAAGGATACCTCCTCTCGAGCTAGGAGACGGAAACGGGGCTCCTCTGGATGTGGGCAGGACTCTCGTGCTTCCTCTCGAGTGGAGACACGTGTGTCAGGGAACTTCTTGAGTTGCAGCAAGGACGTGAAAGACCCTTTGGAAGTTTCAGAGGTTAGGTGTGATTAGCCTCGAGAACGTCTCAGCGGAAATGGGCCTCATCTCGCTTGGAGGGGAGAACCTCCTGGATTTTCTCGAGTTGTGGCTGGTGCTCTCGACTTACGACGGGGAACTCAGGGACCCCGCTCTTGTGGCCTCAGGAAAGGCCAGTCCCCATGTTAGTTGCTCGGAGGCCTCTCGGGATCTCCTCTCCCCGTCGATGCCGGGGCCTAAGATCTTGTGTGGAGTGGGTGCCTGGAACCTGAGGATTCCTCTCCAGTGCTGAACATGGATCTTGGGGTACTTCTGGTGTCTCCCCAGGGGAGACAGTCCTCGTCTCGAGTGGGGGCATGCACGTGCGCTTTCCTCCTAGCTGTAGCAGCAGTGGTCAGCGCTTCCCTTCGCGTGGATCAAGGGATCCGGATGCTCTCCTCTCGAGGCTTTCCCACGCAGGCTTTCCCAGGAGGCCCTCCCACAGGGCTGTCCACATGCCACCGTGGTTTGAGTCGATCCTCAGGCTTGAATAGTTCGAGGCAGTGCAGGGGAAAACAGGTTTCCCTGGAATGGAGTGAGACATCATGGGGGACTCTGGAATGGTGGCACGACCCTGGAGTTCCTCTCAGCCTTTCCTGTGGAGAGTCGCCTCCTCTTGATATGCGGACAGGAACGCCGGGGAATTCTTTTCCCGAAACGCAGGTAATGGATCCGTCCTCTAGAGCTAGGAGAGCGGAAATGGGGCTCCTCTGGATGTGGGCAGGACTCTCAGTGATTCCTCTCGAGTGGAGACAGGTATGTCGGGGAACTTCTTGAGTTGCAGCAACGGACGTGAGGACCCTTTCGGAAGTTTCAGAGGTTAGGTGTGATTAGCCTCGAGTCGCCTCAGCGGAAACGGCCTCATCTCGCCTGGAGGGGAGAACCTCCTGGATTTTCTCGAGTTGCGGACAGGTGTCTCGATTACTCACGACGGGGACCTCAGGACCTGCTCTGGTGGCCTCGGAAAGGCCAGTCCCTATGGCGAGTTGCTTGGGGCTCTCGGCGATTCCTCTCGCGTCGATGCCGGGGCCTACCGATTGTGTGGAGTGGAGCCCGGAACCTGGGATTCCTCTCCAGTGCTGACATGGATCTTGGGCTATCTTCTGGAGTCTCCCCCAGGGAGTCTTTACGTCGTCTCGAGTGGGGCATGCACGTGCGCTTTCTCCGACGTGTAGAAGCAGCAGATTCACGCTTCTTTCCGGCGTGGATCAAGGATCTGTGGTTCGCCTCGAGGCTTTCCCACGAGGCTTTCCAACAGGTTTGTCAGCACGTGCCACCGGTGTTGTGAGTTCGTTCCTCGGCATGAAGTCGAGGCAGTGCGGCAAACAGGTTCCCGCGGAATGGGACTGCAGACATCTGGGGGTCTCTGGAATGGTGGCACGCACGCCTGGAGTTCCGCCTCTCGCCCTGTTCTGGTGGAGAGCGC
>NW_017199242.1:0-7401 GCF_001704415.2 Capra hircus | reverse complement strand
TCTGGCATATTAAATAAGCAGGCTGACAATATACAGCCTTGACATATTCCTTTTCCTATTAAGAACCAGTCTGTTGTTCCATGTCCAGTTCGAACTGTTTCTTCCTGACCTGCCATACAGGTTTCTCAAGAGACAGGTCAGGTGGTCTGGTATTCCCATCTCTTTCAGAATTTTTTCCCAGTTTATTGTGATCCACACAGTCAAAGGCTTTGGCATAGTCAATAAAGCAGAAATAGATGTCTTTTTTTCTGGAACTCTCTTGCTTTTCAATGATCCAGTGGATGTTGGCAGTTTGATCTCTGGTTTCTCTGCATTTTTAAATCCCTCTTGAACATTTGGAAGTTCACAGTTCATGTGAACTTGGAGAATTTTGAGCATTACTTTACTAGTGTGTGAGATGAGTGCAATTGTGCAGCACCTTGAATATTTTTGTTTGCCTTTCTTTGGGATTGGAATGAAAACTGACCTAATGACTAGATGTTTTCAATTGCATATGCTGAAAGAACTGGCTGTGCAGTTTTTGAAGAAAAAAAAATCATTTTAACCCATTTTCTCTGAAGTGCAAGGCATATTCATGGCCATCCCTGAATCATAAAAATCAACTTTTCTTTATGTAGTCATAGTTTCATGCCTAAATTATATGCCAACTCGTGCTCAAATGGACTCTGATGTCAGGGGCAGATCAACTAATAAAAAGCTTGGATTGTCCCTCTGGAGGAAAGTGAGATCTTGGTCCCACGAGAAGAATCTGAAGGGTTAAGGGAACTTGCAAGAGTGGGGAAAGCTTAGTCCATCCAACATGTACCAAAATCTTAAATAAGGCTTATTTACTTTACCGAAGTAAAAAAACAGATGATGAAAACAATTATAAATCAATGAAAGTAAAGAAATTCATAGTCTGTTTATCAAAAATTGCATTTCTAAGAAAACTTTGTTCTCTTAACCTAGAGAGGAGACTAAATTCCATCTGCTACCAGCTTACCAGAAGACAAACAAACAAAACAAAAAAATTATCGTAAGCTTAAAGTATATTCCATATATCTTGAAGTAGCAGTATTTCTGCAAAGGCATCAGTGTGAAACCATAGAGACATGGTTAAAACCTGATTAAATAGAAATTGACAATGTAATCTGGTCACTGCTGCGACTTGAAATGCTTTAATATGATAACTGGAATTATAACTGACAGCATTTGACCAGGACATATCAGATTTTCACGGATGTCACATAATTTCTAGGATATCTATATTAGGAACTGAAGGAATCTTTGAACCTAGGAAAGAAAACAACAGTCTCAAAGGCCCTTGCTGAATCATCTATCAGCAAGGAATGTCTTTGCAAGGATTGCAAAGTGAAGGGAAATTACACCGACCTGCCTCTGCAACTTCGGTCCTCTGAGCAGATCTGGAGGTCTCCCTTTGTATAAGCTAACCTGTTCCTTCCAAATAGAGGTTTGCAACACAAAACAAGTGGCCGCCTATTCTTCCCCGAAGGAGGCTCTCTTTCCCCACATCCTGCGAACTCCCTTTCCCAGCCTCCTGGAAAAGCGCTTCTTGCAGTTCCTTTCAGAAAATCCTATGGACGGAGAAGCCTGGTAGGCTGCAGTCCGTGGGGGTCGCTGAGGGTCGGACACGACTGAGCGACTGCACTTTCATTTTCACTTTCATGCATTGGAGAAGGCAATGGCAACCCACTTACTGTTCTTGCCTGGAGAATCCCAGGGACGGGGGGAGCCTAGTGGGCTACCGTCTATGGCGTCGCACAGAGTCGAACACGACTGAAGCAACTTAGCAGCAGCAGTAGCAGCAGGTCCTTTCTTAGGGGCAGTTATCCCTGAGATTGGGACCTGGAAAGGCAGAGCCACCTCCACACACACGTCTTTTCTGTCCCCTTTCCTCTGGAGGAGAGCTCTAGTGAGCCTAGGTCTGTCAGAAAATTCTTGGCTTTGACGGGATCACACCCGTGTTGTGAACCTGCATACCCGACCTAGGGCCACAGGGCACCTGTTTTGCTCGAGTGGGGTCCTGGAGGGTGCAGCATAGCAAGAGCTTAAAAATCCATCCAATTTGTCTTTTTTTTTTTACCTCGGAGAGAACGAGTTTGCTCCACCTCCACCCTTTGCAGTGTGGAGGGAAGAGGGCACAACCCTCTCCAAAGGGGACATAGGGCCTACCAGGAGAGAAAGGCCCCTTGAGGAGCTGAGCCCAGGTAGGCAGCCAGTGATGTCAAGCACACTCCCGCTGCTTGCTTCTTCATGGCACTCCCACGATCTGCTAGGAATGTCTTTGCAAGGATCTCAAAGGAAGGGGAGATACATGGCCCTGTCTCTGGAACTTCAGTCCTCTGAGCAGATCTGGAGGTCTTGAGTTGTATAAGCAAACCCGTTCCTTCCAAATAGAGGCTTGCAAACACACCCCCGGTGGTTGCCTCTTCTTCCCCGAAGAAGTCTTTCTTTCCCCACATGCTGCCGAACTCCCTGTCCCAACCTCCAAGAATAGCGCTTCTTGCCATTCCTTTCTTAGAGGCAGTTATCTCTGAGCTGGGGGCTGTAGGGAGTAGCCCCACACTCACAGGAAAGGCAAAGACTCCTCCATACATCTCCTCTATCCCCTTTGCTCTGGAGGAGAGCTCTAGTGAGCCTAGGTCTTTCAGGAAAATTTCTTGGCTTGGACAGGATCTCACCCTGTTTGTGAACCTGCATACCCAACCAGGGGCCACAGAGCACCTGTTTCAGTAAAGTGGGCCCTGAAAGGGTGCAGCCTAGCAAGAGCTTGAAAATCCATTCAATTGCTGTTTTTGTACCTCTGACAGAGCGAGCTTGGCTCCACCCTTTGCAGTGAGGAGAAAAGAGGCATGACACCCTCCCCAAGGGACATGGGGCCTACTTCGAGAGGAAAGGCCCCTTGTGGAGATGAGGCCAGGAAGGCACACAGTCGTGTCAAACACACTCCCACTGCTTGCTTCTTCAGGGGCACTCCCGCCTATCAGCTAGGAATGTCTTTGCAATGATCACAAAGGGAAGGGGGAGATACAGGGCCCTGCTTCTGGACCTCCGGTGCTCTGAGCAAATCTCGAGGTCTCCCGTTGTTGGTCAAGGTCAAGGTCAAGTCAAGTCAAGGTCAAGTTAAGTTCAAGTCAAGGGTCAAGTTCAAGTCATGGTAAAGTCAAGTTCAAGTTCAGGTCAAGGTCAAGGTCAAGGTCAAGTTCAAGTTCAAGTTCAAGTTCAAGGTCAAGGTCAACTTCAAGTCAAGTCAAGGTCAAGTTCAGGGTCAAGTTCAAGGTTAAGGTTAAGTTCAAGTCAAGTTCAAGGTCAAGGTCAAGGTCAAGGTCAAGTTCAAATTCAAGGGCAAGGCAAGGCCCAGCCAAGGCCAAGGCAAGGGCAAGGCAACGCAAGGGCAAGGCCAAGGCCAGGCCAAGGCAAAGGCCAAGGCCACCAAAGCGAAGCCCAAACCCCGTAACGCCTGACAAAAGGCAGAAGCCACTAGGCCCTGCGCAGAGGAAGCCACTAAAGGCAGCAAGGCCACAGAGCTCCCCGACTCCCATTCCCACAGGAAGATATGAGGATAAAGGGCCTCATCCCAGCACAGCACCTGCTCCCACCACCACCCAACCCCGGCCCCCGCCCCCCGCAGCACTCCCCCTGAAACAACACTGTCTTCCCAGAAAAGAGAACGGAGAAGCCATGCGTGTGCCAAAGGAGCAAGATGAACGAACGATGCCAGGCCCTCCGAATTTGGGCACACCTGACGCCTCGAACCCCGGGCCTGGCCGATGGGTCCCCGCCGTTCTCGGGTGGGAGGGGTCAACACGTTGGCGAGAGCCCTTGCCCAGGCCACCTGCAAATCCCCTGAGATGTGATCCGACCACAGGGACGAGGGCAAACGTACTGCTTGAGGTGCTGGAGGAGCCGGACGAAGCCATGGTGGGAGAGGCACACGGGCATGCTGCAGACTGCTGGCCGAGTGGGTGGGGACCCAGCAGCTCAGGACTCTGGAAAGCGGGAGGCGGCTCGCCCCCATTGACGTCAATAAGGTTTGGGTGGGTAGATGGAGGGGGCCGCCCCTGGCCTCTTTCCAAGCAGAGACCCTGGACGGAGTCCCGTGGAGTGAGTGGGCTTTTCCCGGGCACGGCTGTGCCCCGGACCGCCAAGATCCCCGTTGGGTGGGCGGCAGTTCGGGGGCTTTGGTTTGTGGCCCTCCCTCTCAGCGGGGGGTGGGATCAATCCCGGGTGGATCAATCAGGGGCCCTCAGCAGTGCCAAGGGAGCTCACCGCCCAGGAAACGCCCCTAGGTCCCTTTGAATTGGCCACCAACGCCCCCTTTCCCAGCCTGCCTTGCTCTGGGATTTCCCGCCTTTTCACATTCCACAGGTCCCTGGGCCTCGACTGTCCCCCTCTGGCTCCTCTGAGGCATTCTGGGACACCAGACGCTCTCTCCAGCGCCTCCACCTAGATCCCTCGCTGTCCTCGCCTCTGTTTCCCCCCTGCCCCCTCCCCAACTCCTCCGTGGGCTCTTGGCGTCCATTCCCTACAGCAGTCCCAGAGTGCCACCCCGAGGGCTTTGAGTTGCCTGGAGCCCAAGGCTCCGGACCTGAGGGGCCAGCGTCTGGACTGGCAGCTAATGCCATTTGGGGCTTTTCTCACGTGGAGCCTGAGGCCCGAATATCCACGGGCAACCCCCAGCGCGAGTGCCCTGGAGATACCCGACCAAGGGGACAGTGTACCCCTACTGTGGGGAAGGAGGTTCCTGTTTTCCCTGCACTGGTTCGACTTTCACGCCGAGGATCGATCACACCATGGTGGCAAGTGGAATAGCCCTGAGAGAAAGCCTCATGGGAAGACTCGAGGGAAAGCCACAGATCCCTTGATCCACGGGACGGGAAGCGAGACACTGCTGCTACCGCTCAGGAGGAAAGCGCACGTGCATGACCCCACTCGAGCCGAGGACTGACGCCACTTGGGAGACTCCAGAAGTACGCCAAGATCCATGTCAGCACTGGAGAGCAATCCTCAGGTTCCGGCTCCACACAAGGACTTAGGCCCCGGCATCGACAGGAGAGGAATCCTGAGAGGGCCCCTAGCACCTCGCATGGGGACTGGCCTTTCCTGAGGTCACCAGAGCGGGTCCCTGAGGTCTCTGTCGAAACTCGAGAGCACCTGCCGCAACTGGAGAAAATCCAGGAGGTTCTCCCCTCCAGGCGAGATGAGGCCCATTTCCGCTGAGGCGTCTCGAGGCTAATCACAACTAACCTCTGGAACTTCCAAAGGGTCCTTCACACCCTTGCTGCAAGTCAAGAAGTTCTCCGACATACCCATCTCCACTCGAGAGGAAGGACGAGGGTCCGCCCACATCCAGTGGAGCCCCGTTTCCGCCTCGTAGCTCGAGAAGAGGGATCCTTTCCCTTCGTCTTCGGGAAAGAATTCCAGGCCTTCGCGTCGCATATCAAGAGGAGGAGCTTTCAACAGGAAAGACGAGAGGAACTCCAGGGCCTTGCCAGCATTCTAAGAGTCCCCCAGATGTCTAAGTCCATTCAGGAAGAACCTGTTTTCCCTGCACTGCCTCGACGTCCACGCCGAGGATCGACTCACACCACCGTGGCACGTGGGACAGCCCTGTTGGAAAGCCTCGTGGGAAAGCCTCAATGGAAAGCGACAGATCCCTTGATCCACACGTCAGCAAGCGTGACACTGCTGCTACAGCTCGTGAGGAAATGGCAGGTGCATGCCCCCACACGAGATGAGGAATGACTCCCCTGGCGAGACTCCAGAAGTACGGAAAGATTCATGTCAGCAATGGAGAGGCATCCTCAGGGTTGGCCCCGACTCCAAAAAGGTCTTAGGCCCCGGCATCGACGGGAGAGGAATCCCGAGAGGCTCCAGAGCAACTCGCTTGGGGACTGGCCTTTCCTGAGGCCACCAGAGCGGTCCCTGAGGTCCCGTCTTAAGTTGAGAGCACCTGCAACAACTCGAGAAAATCCAGGAGGTTCTCCCCTCCAGGCGAGATGAGGCCCATTTCCGCTGAGGCGTCTCGAGGATAATCACACCTAATATCTGGAACTTCCAAAGGGTCCTTCACACCCTTGCTGCAACTCAAGAAGTTTCCCGACATACCCGTCTCCACTCGAGACGAAGCACGAGAGTCCCGCCCACATCCAGAGGAGCCCCGTTTCCGCCTCATAGCTAGAGAGAGGAGGGATCCTTTCCCTGCGTGGTCGGGAAAGAGTTCCCGGCGTTCCCGTCGCATCTCAAGTGGAGGCGCTCTGCACAGGAAAGGCCAGAGGAACTCCACGGTCGTGTCACGATTCCCAGAGTCCCCCAGATGTCTCAGTCCATTCCAGGAAACCCTGTTTTCCCTGCACTGCCTCGACTTTCAAGCCGAGGATTGACTCACACCACGGTGGCACGTGGGACAGCCCTGAGGGAAAGCCTCATGGGAAAGCCTCGTGGGAAAGCACCGAGGGAAAGCCACTGATCCCATGATCCTCCCGACGGGAAGCATGATATTGCTGCTACAGCTCGGGAGGAAAGCAGAAGTGCATGCCTCCACACGAGACGAAGACTCACTCCTCAGGGGATACTCCAGAAGTACCCCAAGATCCATGTCAGCACTGGAGAGGAATCCTCAGGTTCCGGCAGCGACTCCACACAAGGTCTTAGGCCCCGACATTGACGGGAGAGGAATCCCGAGAGGCCCCCGAGCAACTCGCATGGGGAGAGACCTTAACTGAGGCCACCAGAGCGGGTCCCTGAAGTCCCCGTCGTAAGTCTAGAGCACCTGCCGCAACTCGAGAAAATCCAGGAGGTTCTCCCCTCCAGGCGAGATGAGGCCCATTTCCGCTGAGGCGTCTCGAGGCTAATCACACCTAACCTCTGGAACTTTCAAAGGGTCCTTCACACCCTTGCTGCAACTCAAGAAGTTCCCCCACATACCGTCTCCACTCCAGAGGAAGCACGAGAGTCCCGCCCACATCCAGAGGAGCACCGTTTCCGCCTCCTAGCTTGAGAGGAGGGATCCTTTCCCTGCGTGATCGGGAAAAATTTCCCGGCGTTCCCGTCGCATCCCAAGAGGAGGCGCTCTCCACAGGAAAGGCGAGAGGAATTCCAGGGTCGTGACACCATTCCCAGAGTCCCCCAGATGTCTCCGTGCATTCCAGGGAAACCTCTCTTCCCTGCACTGCCTCGGCTTTCAAGCGAGGATCGACTCACACCACGGTGGCACGTGGGACAGCCCTGTAAAGCCTCAGCCTCGTGGGAAAGCCTCGAGGGAAAGCCACAGATCCCTTGATCCACGCGAAGGGAAGCGTGACACTGCTCCTACAGCTCGGAAGGAAAGCCCAAGCATGCCCCCAATTCGACAGACTGACTCCCATGGGGAGACTCTAGAAGTACCCCTAAATCCATGTC
>NW_017199241.1:0-7401 GCF_001704415.2 Capra hircus | reverse complement strand
GCTAATCACACCTAAAATCGTGGACTCCAAGAAGGGTCCTTCACACCCTTTGCTGCCAACTCCCAATATGAGTTCCGCCCGACGTACCCGTCTTCCACTCGAGGAGGAAGCACGGATAGTCCGCCGCCCACTCCAGAGGATCCCGTTTCGACTCTAGCTCGGAGAGGAGGGATCCTTTCCCTGCGTGGTGTGAAGGAATTCCCGGCGTTCCTCGTCGCATCCAAGAGGGGCGCTCTCACAGAAAAGCGAGGAGAACTCCAGGCCGGTACACGTGACACCATTCCCAGAGTCCCCGCAGATGCTCAATCCATTCCAGGGAAACCTGTTCATCTGCACTGCCTCTACTTTCAAGCCGAGGATCGACTCACACCACGGTGACACGTGGGACAGCCCTGTGGGAAAGCCTCGGGGGAAAGCCACAGATCCTTGATCCACGGAAGGCAAGCGCGACTCTGCTGCTACAGCTCGGGAGGAAAGCGCACGTGCAGGCCCCACTAGAGACGAGGACTGACTCCCTTGGAGACTCCAGACGTACCCCAAGATCCATATCACTGGAGAGGAAACTCAGGTTCCGGCACCGACTCCACACAAGGTCTCAGTCCCGCATCGACGGGAGGGAATCCCGAGTGGCCCCCGTGCAACTCGCATGGGGACTTGCCTTTACTGAGGCCACGAGAGCGGTCCCTGAGGTCCCCGTCGTAAGTCGAGAGCACCTGCCGCAACTCGAGAAAATCCAGGAGGTTCTCCCCTGCAGGCGAGATGAGGCCCATTTCCGCTAAGGCGTCTCGAGGCTAATCACACCTAACCTCTGGAACTTCCAAAGGGTCCTTCACACCCTTGCTGCAACTCAAGAAGTTCACCGACGTACCCGACTCCACTCGAGAGGAAGCACCATAGTTCCGCCATATCCAGAGGTGCCCCGTTTCCGCCTCATAGCTCGAGAGGAGGGATCCTGTCCTGCGTGGTAGGGAAAAAATTCCCGGTATTCCCGTCGCATCCCAAGAAGGCGCTCTCCGCAGGAAAGGCGAGAGGAACTCCAGGTCGTGCACCCATTCCAGAGTCCCCAGATGTCTCAGTCCATTCCAGGGAAACGTGTTTTCCTGCACAGCCTCGACTTTCAAGCTGAGGATCGACTCACACCACGGTGGCAAGAGGGACAGCCCTGTGGGAAAGCCTCGTGGAAAAGCCTCGTCGGAAAGCCTCGAGGGAAAGCCACAGATCCTTGATCCACGCGAAGGGAAGTGCGACACTGCTGCTACAGCTCGGGAGGAAAGCGCACGTGCATGGCCCCACTCGAGATGAGGACTGACTCCCCTGGAGAGACTCCAGAAGTACCCAAGATCCATGTCAGCACTGGAGAGGAATCCTCAGGTTCCGGCACCGACTCTACACAAGATCTTAGGCCCGGGCATCGATGGGAGAGGAATCCTGAGTGTCCGAACAACTCGCATGGGGACTGGCCTTTCATGAGGCACCAGAGCGGGTCCCTGAGGTCGCCGTCGTAAGTCGACAGCACCTACTGCATCTCGAGAAAATCCAGGAGGTTCTCCCTCCAGGCGAGATGAGACCCATTTGTGCTGAGGCGTCTCGAGGCTAATCAGACCTAACTCTGGAACTTCCAAAGGGTCCTTCACAACCTTTCTGCAACTCAAGAAGTTGCCCGACATACCCGTCTCCACTCGAGAGGAGCACGAGAGTCCACCACATCCAGAGGAGCCCCGTTTCGCCTCCTAGCTCGAGAGGAGGGATCATTTCCCTGCGTGTTCGGCAAAGAATTCCCGCGTTCTAGTCGCATCTCAAGAGGAGGCTCCCACAGGAAAGGCGAGAGGAAAACCAGGGTCGTGCCACATTCCCAGAGTCCCCAGATGTCTCAGTCCATTCCAGGGAAACCTGTTTTCCCTGCACTGCCTCGACTTTCAAGCCGAGGATCGACTCACACCACGGTGTCACGTGGGACAGCCCTGAGGGAAAGCCTCGTGGGAAAGCTTCGTGGAAAGCCTCGAGGGAAAGACACAGATCCCTTGATCCACGCGAAGGGAAGCGTGACACTGCTGCTACAGCTCGGGAGAAAGCGCCCGAGCATGCCCTCAGTCGAGACGAGGTCTGACTCCCCTGGGGAGACTCCAGAAGTACCCCAAGATCCATGTCGGCACTGGAGAGGAATCCTCAGGTTCCGGCACTGACTCCACACAAGGTCTTAGGACCCAGCTTCAACGGGAGAGGAATCCCGAGAGGCCCGCGAGCAACTCGCATGGGGACTGGCCTTTCCTGAGGCCACCAGAGCGGGTCCCTGAGATCCCCGTCGTAAGTCGAGAGCACATGCCGCAACTCGAGAAAATCTAGGAGGTTCTCCCCTCCAGGCGAGATGAGGCCATTTCCGCTGAGGCGTCTCGAGGCTAATCACATCTAACATCTGGAACTTCCAAAGGGTCCTTCACACCCTTGCTGCAACTCAAGAAGTTCCCGACATACTCGTCTCCACTCCAGAGGAAGGACGAGAGTCCCGCCCACATCCAGAGGAGCCCGTTTCCGCCCCTAGCTCGAGGGGAGGGATCCTTTCCCTGCGTGGTCGGGAAAGAATTCCCGGCATTCCCGTCGCATCTCAAGTGGATGCGCTCTCCACTGGAAAGGCGAGAGGAACTCCAGGGTCGTGCCACCATTCCCTGAGTCCCCAGATGTCTCAGTCCATTCCAGGGAAACCTGTTTTCTCTGCACTGTCTCGACTTTCAAGCCGAGGATCGACTCACACCACGGTGGCACGTGGGACAGCCTTGTGGGAAAGCCTCGTGAAAAAGCCTTCAGGGAAAGCCTCGAGGGAAAGCCACAGATCCCTTGATCCCTCGATGGGAAGCATGACACTGCTGCTACAGCTCGGGAGGAAAGCACACGTGCATGCACGACTCGAGACGAGGACTGACTCCCCTGGGGAGACTCCAGAAGTACCCCAAGATCCATGTCAGCACTGGAGAGGAATGCTCAGGTTCCGGCACCGGCTCCACACATGGTCTTAGGCCCCGGCATCGACGGGGAGGAATGCCGAGAGGCCCCCGAGCAACTCGCATGGGGACTGGCCTTTCCTGAGGCCACCAGAGCGGGTCCCTGAGGTCCCCATCGTAAGTCGAGAGGACCTGCTGCAACTCGAGAATATCCAGGAGGTTCTCCCCTCCAGGCGAGATGAAGCCCATTTCCGCTGAGGCGTCTCGAGGCTAATCACCCTAAACTCTGGTACTCCAAAGGGTCCTTCACACCCTTGCTGCAACTCAAGAAGTTCTCCGACATACCCGTCTCCACTCGAGAGGAAGCACGAGAGTCCCGCCCACATCCAGAGGAGCCCCGTTTCCGCCTCCTAGCTCGAGAGGAGGAATCCTTTCCCTGCGTTTCGGAAAGATCCCGGCATTCCGTCGCATCTCAAGAGGAGGCGCTCTCCAAAGGAAAGGCGAGAGGAACTCCAGGGTCGTGCCACCATTCCCAGAGTCCCCAGATGTCTCAGTCCATTCCAGGGAAACATGTTTTCCTGCACTGCCTCGACTTTCATGCCGAGGATCGACTCACACCACGGTGGCACGTGGGACAGCCCTGTGGGAAAGCTCGTGGGAAGCCTCGTGGGAAAGCCTCATGGGAAAGCCTATCGGAAAGCCTCGAGGGAAAGCCCCTGATCCTTGATCCACGCGAAGGGAAGTGTGACACTGCTGCTACAGCTCGGGAGGAAAGCGCACATGCATGCCCCCACTAGAGACGAGCACTGACTCCCTGGGGAGACTCCAGAAGTACCCCAAGATCCATGTCAGCACTGGAGAGGAATGCTCAGGTTCCGGCACCGACTCCACACAAGATCTTATGCCCCTGCATCGAGGGGAGAGGAATCCTGATAGGCCCCGAACAACTCTCATGGGGATTGGCCTTTCCTGAGTTCCACCAGAGCGGGTCCCTCAGGTCCCCGACGTAAGTCGAGAGCACCTGCCGCAACTCGAGAAAATCCAGGAGGTTCTCCCTCCAGGCGAGATGAGGCCCATTTCCGCTCAGGCGTCTAGAGTCTAATCACACCTAACATCTGGAACTTCCAAAGGGTCCTTCACACCCTTCCTGCAACTCAAGAAGTTCCCTGACATACCCGTCTCCACTCGAGAGAAGCACGAGAGTTCTGCCCACATCCAGAGGAGCCCCGTTTCCTACTCTTGCTCGAGAGAAATGATCCTGTCCCTGCGTGGTCGGGAAAGAATTCCCGGCGTTCCCTTCGCATCTCAAGAGGAGGCGCTCTCCAAGGAAAGGCAAGAGGACCTCCAGGGTCGTGCCACCATTCCAGAGTCCCCAGATGTCTCAGTCCATTCCAGGGAAACCTGTTTTCCCTGCACTGCCTCGACTTTCAAGCCGAGGATCGACTCACACGACGGTGGCACGTGGGATAGCCCTGTGGGAAGCTCGTGGGAACCCTCGTGGGAAAGCCTCGAGGGAAAGCCACAGATCCTTGATATATGCGAAGGGAAGAGTGACACTGCTGCTACAGCTCGAGAGGAAAGCGCACGTGCAGGCCCCCACTAGAGACGAGGACTGACTCCCCTTGGGAGACTCCAGACGTACCCCAAGATCCATATCAGCACTGGAGAGGAAACCTCAGGTTCCGGCACCGACTCCACAAAAGGTCATAGTCCCGGCATCGACGGGAGAGGAATCCCGAGTGGCCCCCGTGCAACTCGCATGGGGACTTGCCTTTACTGAGGCCACGAGAGCGGGTCCCTGAGGTCCCGTCGTAAGTCGAGAGCACCTGCCGCAACTCGAGAAAATCCAGGAGGTTCTCCCCTGCAGGCGAGATGAGGCCCATTTCCGCTAAGGCGTCTCGAGGCTAATCACACCTAACCTCTGGAACTTCCAAAGGGTCCTTCACACCCTTGCTGCAACTCAAGAAGTTCACCGACATACCCGACTCCATCGAGAGGAAGCACCATAGTTCCGCCATATCCAGAGGTGCCCCGATTCCGCCTCATAGCTCGAGAGGAGGGATCTGTCCCTGCGTGGTAGGGAAAAAAATTCCCGGTATTCCGTCGCATCCCAAGAAGAGGCGCTCTCCGAGGAAAGGCGAGAGGAACTCCAGGGTCGTGCCACCATTCCAGAGTCCCAGATGTCTCAGTCCATTCCAGGAAACGTGTTTTCCCTGCACAGCCTCGACTTTCAAGCTGAGGATCGACTCACACCACGGTGGCAAGAGGGACAGCCCTGTGGGAAAGCCTCGTGGAAAAGCCTCGTCGGAAAGCCTCGAGGGAAAGCCACAGATCCTTGATCCACGCGAAGGGAAGTGCGACACTGCTGCTACAGCTCGGGAGGAAAGCGCACGTACATGCCCCCACTCGAGACGAGGACTGACTCCCGTGGAGAGACTCCAGAAGTACCCAAGATCCATGTCATACTGGAGAGGAATCCTCAGGTTCCGGCACCGACTCTACACAAGATCTTAGGCCGGGGCATCGATGGAGAGGAATCCTGAGTGTCCCCGAACAACTCGCATGGGGACTGGCCTTTCATGAGGCCACCAGAGCGGGTCCCTGAGGACTCCGTCGTAAGTCGACAGCACCTACTGCATCTCGAGAAAATCCAGGAGGTTCTCCCCTCCAGGCGAGATGAGACCCATTTTGTGCTGAGGCGTCTCGGGCTAATCAGACCTAACTTCTGGAACTTCCAAAGGGTCCTTCACAACCTTTCTGCAACTCAAGAAGTTGCCCGACATACCCGTCTCCACTCGAGAGGAGCACGAGAGTCCCACCCACATCCAGAGGAGCCCCGTTTCCGCCTCCTAGCTCGAGAGGAGGGATCATTTCCCTGCGTGTTCGGCAAAGAATTCCCGCGTTCTAGTCGCATCTCAAGAGGAGGCGCTCACAGGAAAGGCGAGAGGAAAACCAGGGTCGTGCCACATTCCCAGAGTCCCCAGAAGTCTCAGTCCATTCCAGGGAAACCTGTTTCCCTGCACTGCCTCGACTTTCAAGCCGAGGATCGACTCACACCACGGTGTCACGTGGGACAGCCCTGAGGGAAAGCCTCGTGGAAAGCTTCGTGGGAAAGCCTCGAGGGAAAGACACAGATCCCTTGATCCACGCGAAGGGAAGCGTGACACTGCTGCTACAGCTCGGGAGGAAAGCGCCCGAGCATGCCCTCAGTCGAGACGAGGTCTGACTCCCTGGGAGACTCCAGAAGTACCCCAAGATCCATGTCGGCACTGGAGAGGAATCCTCAGGTTCCGGCCTGACTCCACACAAGGTCTTAGGACCCAGATTCAACGGGAGAGGAATCCCGAGAGGCCCGCGAGCAACTCGCATGGGGACTGGGCCTTTCCTGAGGCCACCAGAGCGGGTCCCTGAGATCCCCGTCGTAAGTCGAGAGCACATGCCGCAACTCGAGAAAATCTAGGAGGTTCTGCCTCCAGGCGAGATGAGGCCCATTTCCGCTGAGGCGTCTCGAGGCTAATCACATCTAACATCTGGAACTTCCAAAGGGTCCTTCACACCCTTGCTGCAACTCAAGAAGTTCCCCGACATACTCGTCTCCACTCCAGAGGAGGACGAGAGTCCGCGCCACATCCAGAGGAGCCCCGTTTCCGCCCCCTAGCTCGAGGGAGGGATCCTTTCCCTGCGTGGTCGGGAAAGAATTCCGGCATTCCTGTCGCATCTCATGGAGGCGCTCTCCACAAGAAAGGAGAGATAACTCCAGGGTCGTGCCACCATACCCAGAGTCCCCCAGATGTCTCAGTCCATTCCAGGGAAAACTTTTCCCTGCACTGCCTCGACTTTCACGCTGAGGATCGACTCACAAAACGGTGGCACGTGGACAGCCCTGTAGCAAAGCCTCGTGGAAAGACTCGAGAAGCCTCGAGGAAAGAAACAGATCCCATGATCCACGCGAAGGAAGCATGACACTGCTGCTACAGCTCGGGGGAAAGCACACGTGCATGCACCCACTCGAGACAAGGACTGACTGCCCTGGGGAGACTCCAGAAATACCCCAAGATCCAAGTCAGCACTGGAGAGGAATCCTCAGGTTCCGGCACCGACTCCACACAAGGTCTTAGGCCTCAGCATCGACAGGAGAGGAATCCCGAGAGGCCCCCGAGCAACTCGCATGGGGACTGGCCTTTCCTGAGCCCCAGCAGAGCGGGTCCCTGAGGTCCCCGTTGTAAGTCGAGAGCACCTGCCGCAACTCGAGAAAATCCAGGAGGTTCTCCCTCCAGGCGAGATGAGGCCCATTTCCGCTGAGGCGTCTCGAGTCTAATAACAATTAACATCTGGAACTTCCAAAGGTCCTCACACCCTTCTGCAACTCAAGAAGTTCCCGACATACCCGTCTCCACTCGAGAGGAAGCACGAGAGTCCCGCCCACATCCAGAGGAGCCCCGTTTCCACCTCCTAGCTTGAGAGG
>NW_017199240.1:0-7402 GCF_001704415.2 Capra hircus | reverse complement strand
GGATAGAATTCCCGGCATTTCCGTCGCAAGTCAAGAGGAGGCGCTCTCCACAGGAAAGGCGAGAGGAACTCCAGGGTCGTGCCACATTCGCAGAGTCCCCAGATGTCTCTGTCCATTCCAGGGAAACCTGTTTTCCCTGCACTGCCTCGACTTTGAAGCGAGGATCGACTCACACCACGTGGCACGTGGGGACAGTCCTGTGGGAAAGCCTCAAGGGAAAGCCCTGATGGCCTTGATCCACGCGAAGGGAAGCGTGACACTGCTGCTACAGCTCGGGAGGAAAGAGCACCTGAATGCCCCACTCGAGACGAGGGACTGACTCCCCTGGGGAGGCTCCAGAAGTACCCAAGTTCCATGTCAGCACTGGAGAGGAATCCACAGGTTTCGGCACCGACTCCACTCAAGGTCTTAGGCCCCGGCATCGAGGGGAGAGGAATCCCGAGAGGCCCCGAGCAACTCGCATGGGACTGGCCTCTCCTGAGGCAACCAGAGCGGGTCTCTGAGGTCCCCATCGTAAGTCGAAAGCACCTGCCGCAACTAGAGAAAAATCCAGGAGGTTCTCCCCTCCAGGCGAGATGAGGCCCATTTCCGCTGAGGCGTCTCAAGGCTAATCACATCTAACGTCTGGATCTTCCAAAGGGTCCTTCACACCCTTGCTGCAACTCAAGAAGTTCCCCGACATACCCGTTTACACTCGAGAGGAAGCACGAGAGTCCCGCCCACATCCAGAGGAGCCCCCGTTTCGCCCCCTAGCTCGAGAGGAGGATCCTTTTCCTGTCGTGGTGGGGGAAAGAATTCCCCGCGTTCCCGTCGCATCTCAAGTGGAGGCGCTTGCCAGGGTCCAGCCCCAGTGGATCCAGGGAATTCGAAGGGTGGACGGCGTTGGTGGAAAGACTTGTTTGTTTATTAATGTAAGATTAGGTTAAGAAACTATAGTGTAATAAGAAGATTAATTGGAGGAAGAGGGCTGAATAGCTTGGTTTTCACGGAAGGCCATTAAAATTCCAGACAAGGAATTTGCACCATCTACGTTTGGCCACCGGCGCCCGCTTGAATATCTAAGGGTGCCTCGCCTTAAGCTCCCTTTCGTCGGGTCTTAGCAGCCGGGGCAAGTAAGTAGACCTGGCGAGCCTCCGCGCCCCAGATGGAGATTCAGCCTGAAGTTAAAGTAAAGAGCAGAGGAGAGGGAAAGGGAGAGAAGAAGAGAGAGAGAGAGACATGGGGGGATACAGAGTCCCAAGAAACTAGGCTGAGAGACTAGTTCGAGAAACTGGTCCAAATCCTTTATTGTTCAGAAGGCCTTTTATACTTTTGATAAAACATGGAGATCAATGGGTAACACAGAATTATGTAGCGTTCGCAGCGCAGACTCTTTTTATACATCATTTTGTATACAAAAGGTCTCTGGTGATTTACATTATCTTCTGGCCAAGAGGCTTGTTAACACTTTTTAGCTCTCTTCCTTAATGAATGTTAATTTTGTTTCCCCTGAAGTGTTTTTTTTAATCTGCATCTCCTTAAAGCATTAAAGTTACATCTCTATAGAACAAAGGTGCAGTGCGATAGAACAAAGGTGCAGTGGGATATAACAAAGAAGGTACTTAACTCGAGGATCTAATGTTGCTAATACTAGGTCTACTACTTGTTTTTCTATATACCAACTATATCTAAAAATAAAGGATATGAAAATTTGGCAGCAAACATTGACACAACAAATGAAACTTATAATCAGTCCTATTCTAAAGATTTTGACTCCTCGGAAGCCCCTACATTCCTAGGATGTTTTAAGCTTCCTGTGCCTCCTGCGGTCAGGAGGCCTCAAACAAACACACTTGCAGAGTCCTGCAGGCAGGCTAGAAAGCCATCGGAGGGTTTTTTGGATTGAAACACTATTTCAAATGCAGTAGACTAAAGCCCTGAATTGACTTTTTCCAGAAAATGTCAGAAGAGTGGAAAAGCAAAGGCACAAAAGGCCGGCAGATTTTTGTTGGGGTACATGCTTAGGAATTTCCAGAGGGGCCCTGAAGTCTGAGCACGCCTTGCGTATGTTCAGCTTCCTTCCTCATGACCTTGTCACGGGCGGGATTCCTCACAAAGGCTTCCGGCAGGCGCTCTCCACAGGAAAGGCGAGAGGAACTCCAGGGTCGTGCCACCCATTCCCAGAGTCCCCCAGATGTCTCAGTCAATTCCAAGGGAAACCTGTTTTTCCCTGCACTGCCTCGACTTTTCAACCCAAGGATCGACTCACACCACGGTGGCACGTGGGACAGCCCTGTGGGAAAGCCTCGTGGGAAAGCCTCCTGGGAAAGCCTCGAGGGAAAGCTACAGATCCGTTGATCCACGCAAAGGGAAGCGCGACACTGCTGCTACAGCTCGGTAGGAAAGCGCACGTGCATGCCCCGACTCGAGACGCGGACTGACTTCCCTGGGGAGGCTCCAGAAGTACCCCAAGATCCATGTCAGGGCTGGAGAGGAATCCTCAGGTTCCGGCATCGACTACACACAAGGTCTTAGGCCCGGCATCGACGGGAGAGGAATCCCGAAGAGGCCCCAAAGCAATTCGCATGGGGACTGGCATTTCCTGAGGCCACCAGGGCGGTCCCTGAGGTCCCCGTCTTAAGTCCACAGTACCTGCCGCAACTCGAGAAAATCCAGGAGGTTCTCCCCTTCAGGCGAGATGAGGCCCATTTCCCCTGAGGCGTCTCGATGCTAATCACACCTAACCTCTGGAACTTCCAAAGGGTCCTTAACACCCTTGCTGCAACACAAGAAGTTCCTCGACATACCCGTTTCCAATCGAGAGGAAGCACGAGAGTCCCACCCACATCCAGAGGAGCCCCGTTTCCGCTTCATAGTTCCAGAGGAGGGATTCTTTTCCTGTGTGGTCGAGAAAGAATTCCCGGCGATCCCGTCGCATCTCAAGTGGAGGCGTTCACCACAGGAAAGGCGAGAGGAACTCCTGGGTCGTGCCACTATTCCCAGAGTCCCCCAGATGCTCAGTCCATAACAGGGAAACCAGTTTTCCCAGCACTGCCTCGACTTTCAAGCCGAGGATCGACTCACACCACCGGTGGTACGTGGGACAGCCCAGTGGGAAAACGTCGTGGGAAAGCCTCGTGGGAAAGCCTCGTGGGAAAGCCTCCAAGGAAAGCCACAGATTCCTGGATCCACGCGAAGGGAAGAGTGACACTGCTGCTACAGCTCTGGAGGAAATTGCACATGCATGCCCCCAATAGATATGAGGACTGACTCACCTGGGAGACTCCAGAAGTACCCCAAGATCCATGTAAGCACTGGAGAGGAATCCTCAGGTTCCGGCACCAACTCCACACAAGGTCTTTAGGCCGACTGCATCTACGGGAGAGGAATCCCGAGAGGCCCCCGAGCAACTCGCATGGCGTCTGGCCTTTCCTGAGGCCACCAGAGAGGGTCCCTGATGTCCCCGTCATAACTCGAGAGCACCTGCCACAACTCGAGAAAATCCAGGAGGTTCTCCCCTCCAGGCAAGATGAGGCCCATTTCCGCTGAGGGGTCTCGATTCTAATCACACCTAACCTCTGGAACTTCCAAAGGGTCCCTTCACACCCTTGCTGCAACTCAACAAGTTCCCCGACATATCCGTCTCCACTCGAGAGGAAGCACGAGAGGCCCGCCCACATCCAGAGGAGTCCCGTTTCTGCCTCCTAGCTCGAGAGGAGGGATCCTTTCCCTGTGTGGTCGGGAAAGAATTCCCGGGGTTCCCGTCGCATCTCAAGAGGAGGCGCTCTCCACAGGAAAGGCGAGAGGAACTCCTGGGTCGTGCCACCATTCCCAGAGTCCCCCAGATGTCTCAGTCCATTCAAGGGAAACCTGTTTTCCCTGCACTGCCTGGACTTTCAAGCCGAGAATCGACTCACACCACGGTGGTACGTGGGACAGCCCTGTGGGAAAGCCTCGTGGGAAAGCCTCGTGGGAAAGCCTCGGGGGAAAGCCACAGATCCCTTGATCCACGCGAAGATAAGCGTGACACTGCTGCTTCAGCTCGGGAGCAAATCTCACGCGGATGCGCCAACTCGAGACGAGGACTGAGTCCCCTGGGTAGGCTCCAGAAGTTCCCCAAATCCATGTCAGCACTGGAGAGTAATCCTCAGGTTTCCGACACCGATTCCACACATGGTCTTAAGCCCCGGCATCGACGGGAGAGGAATCCCGAGAGGTCCCCGAGAAACTCCCATGGGGACTGGCATTTCCAGAGGCCTCCAGAGCGGGTCCCTGAGGACAACGTCTCAAGTCGAGAGCACCTGCCGCAACTCGAGAAAATCCAGGAGGTTCTCCCCTCCAGGCGAGATGAGGCCCATTTCCGCTGAGGCGTCTCGAGGCTAATCACACCTAAACTCTGGAACTTCCAAAGGGTCCTTCACACCCTTGTTGCAACTCAAGAAGTTCCCCAACATACCTGACTCCACTCGAGAGGAAGCACGAGAAGTCCCGCCCACATCCAGAGGAGCCCCGTTTCCGCTGATAGATCCAGAGGAGGGATCCTTTCCCTGCGTGGGTCGGGAAAGAATTCCCGGCGTTCCCGGCGCATTTCAAGAGGAGGCGCTCTCCACAGGAAAGGCGAGAGGAACTCCAGGGTCGTGCCAGCATTCCCAGAATCCCCCCACATGTCTCAGTCCATTCCAGGGAAACCTGTTTTCCCTGCACTGTCTCGACTTTCAAGCCGAGGATCGACTCAAACCACGGTGGCACGTGGGACAGCCCTGTGGGAAAGCCTCGTGGGAAAGCCTCGTGGGAAAGCCTCGAGGGAAAGCCACAGATCCCTTGATCCACACGAAGGGAAGCGCGACACAGCTGCTCAGGCTCGGGAGGAAAGCGCACGAGCATGCCCCCACTCGAGACGAGGACTGACTTCCCTGGGGAGACTCCAGAAGTACCCCAAGATCCATGTCATGGCTGGAGAGGAATCCTCAGGTTCCGGCATCGGCTACACACAAGGTCTTAGCCCCCGGCATCGACGGGACAGGAATCCCGAGAGGCCCCCGAGCAATTCGCATGGGGACTGGCATTTCCTGAGGCCACCAGGGCGGTCCCTGAGGTCCCCGTCTTAAGTCCACAGTACCTGCCGCAACTCGAGAAAATCCAGGAGGTTCTCCCCTTCAGGCGAGATGAGGCCCATTTCCCCTGAGGCGTCTCGATGCTAATCACACCTAACCTCTGGAACTTCCAAAGGGTCCTTAACACCCTTGCTGCAACACAAGAAGTTCCTCAACATACCCGTTTCCAATCGAGAGGAAGCACGAGAGTCCCACCCACATCCAGAGGAGCCCCGTTTCCGCTTCATAGTTCCAGAGGAGGGATTCATTTCCTGTGTGGTCGAGAAAGAATTCCCGGCGATCCCGTCGCATCTCAAGTGGAGGCGCTCACCACAGAAAGGCGGAGAGGAACTCCTGGGTCGTGACACTATTCCCAGAGTCCCCCAGATGTCTCAGTCCATTCCAGGGAGACCTGTTTTCCCTTCACTGCCTCGACTTTCAAGCCGAGAATCGACTCACACCACGGTGGCACGTGGGACAGCCCTGTGGGAAAGCCTCGTGGGAAAGCCTCGTGGGAAAGCCTCGGGGAAAGCCACAGATCCCTTGATCCACGCGAAGGGAAGCGTGACACTGCTGCTTCAGCTCGGGAGCAAATCTCACGTGGATGCGCCAACTCGAGACGAGGACTGAGTCCCCTGGGTAGGCTTCAGAAGTTCCCCAAGATCCATGTCAGCACTGGAGAGTAATCCTCAGGTTCCGACACCGATTCCACACATGGTCTTAAGCCCCGGCATCGACGGGAGAGGAATCCCGAGAGGCCCCTGAGCAACTCGCATGGGGATTGCCTTTCCTGAGGCCACCAGAGCAGGTCCCTGAGGTCCCCGTCTTAAGTCGAGAGCAGCCTGCCACAACTCGAGAAAATCCAGGAGGTTCTCCCTCCAGGGGAGATGAGGCCCATTTCCGCTGAGGCGTCTAGAGGCTAATCACACCTAACTTCTGGAACTTCCAAAGGTTCCTTCACACCCTTGCTACAACTCAAGAAGTTCCCCGGCATACCCGACTCCACTCAGGATGAAGCACGAGAGTCCCGCCCACATCCAGAGGAGACCCGTTTCGGCCTCCTTGCTCGAGAGACGGGTTCCTTTCCCTGCGTGGTCGGGAAAGAATTCCCGGCGTTCCTGTCGCATCTCAAGAGGAGGCACTCTCCACAGTAAAGGCGTGAGGAACTCCAGGGTTGTGCCACCATTCCCAGAGTCCTCCAGATATCTCAGTCCATTCCAGGGAAACCTGTCTTCCCTGCACTGTTTCGACTTTCAAGCAGAGGATCGACTCACACCACGTTGCCACGTGGGACAGCCCTGTGGGAAAGCCTCGTGGGAAAGCCTCGTGGGAAAGCCTAGAGGGAAAGCCACAGATCCCTTGATCCACGCGAAGGGAAGCGTTACAATGCTGCTACAGCTCGAGAGTAAAGCGCACTTGTATGCCCCCACTCGAGACGAGGACTGACTCCACTGGGGAGAGTCCAGAAGTTCCCCAAGATCCTTTTCAGCACTGGAGAGGAAGCGTCAGGTTCCGGAACCGACTCCCACACAATGTCTTAGTCCCGGCATCGACGGGAGTGGAATCCCCGAGAGGTCCCCCGAGCAACTCCCACGGGGACTGGCATTTCCAGAGGCCTCCAGAGCGGGTCCCTGAGGACAACGTCTCAATTCGAGAGCACCTGCCGCAACTCGAGAAAATCCAGGAGGTTCTGCCCTCCAGGCGAGATGAGGCCCATTTCCGCTGAGGCGTCTCGAGCGCTAATCACACCTAAACTCTGGAACTTCCAAAGGGTCCTTCACACCCTTGCTGCAACTCAAGAAGTTCCCCGACATACCCGTCTCCACTCGAGAGGAAGCACGAGAGGGCCACCCACATCCAGAGCAGTCCCGCTTCCGCCTCCTAGCTCGAGAGGAGGGATCCTTTCCCTGCGGTCGGGACAGAATTCCCGGCGTTCCCGTCGCATCTCAAGAGGAGTCGCTTTCCACAGGAAAGGCGAGAGGAACTTCAGAGTCGTACCACCATTCCCAGAGTCCCCCAGATGTCTCAGTCCATTCCAGGGAAACCTGTTTTCCCTGCACTGCCTCGACTTTCAAGCCGAGGATCGACTCACACCACGGTGGCACGTGGGACAGCCCTGTGGGAAAGCCTCGTTGGAAAGCCACAGATCCCTTGATCCACGCGAAGGGAAGCGTGACACTGCTGCTACAGCTCGGGAGGAAAGCGCACGTGCCTGCCCACTCGAGACGAGGACTGACTCCCCTGGGGAGACTCCAGAAGTACTTCAAGATCCATGTCAGCACTGGAGAGGAATCCTCACGTTCCGGCAACCACTCCACAAAAAGGTCTTA
>NW_017199239.1:0-7402 GCF_001704415.2 Capra hircus | reverse complement strand
CACGTGCGCTTTCCTCCTGAACTGTAGCAGCAGTGTCACGCTTCCTTTCCTTGGATCAATTGATCAGGTGCTTTCCCTCGAGGCTTTCCAACGAGGCTTTCTCACGAGGCTTTCCCACAGGGCTGTCCCACGTGCCACCGTGGTGTGAGTCGATCCTCGCCCTGAAAGTCGTGGCATTGCAGGGAAAACAGATTTCCCTGGAATGGACTGAGACATCTGGAGGACTCTGGAAATGGTGGCACGACCCTGGAGTTCCTCTCTCCTTTCCTGTGGAGAGCACCTCCTCTTGAGATGTGACGGAACACTGGGAATTCTTTCCCGACTCGCAGGAAAGCATCCCTCCTCTCGAGCTAGGAGGCGGAAACGGGGATCCTCTTGATGTGGGCCAGACTATTGTGCTTCCTCTCGAGTAGAGCGGGTATTTTGGAGAACTTCTTGAGTTGCAGCAAGGGTGTGAAGGACCCTTTGGAAGTTCCAGAGTTTACGTGTGAATAGCCTCGAGTCGCCTCAGGGGAAATGGCCTCATCTCGCCTGGAGGGGAGAACTCCTGGATTTTCTCGAGTTGCGGCAGGTGCTCTCGACTTACGACGGGGACCTCAGGGACCCGCTCTGGTGGCCTCAGGAAAGGCCAGTCCCCATGTGAGTTGCTCGGGGGCCTCTCGGGATTTCTTCTCCTCGATGCCGGGGCCTAAGACCTTGTGTGGAGTCGGTGCCGGAACCTAAGGATTCCTCTCCAGTGATGACATGGATCTTCGGGTACTTCTGGAGTCTCCCCAGGGGTGTCAGTCCTCATCTCGAGTGGGGCATGCAGTGCTCTTTCCTTTCCGAGACTTAGCAGCAGTATCACGCTTCCTTCGCGTGGATCAAGGGATCTGTGGCTTTCCTCGAGGCTTTCCTACAAGACTTTCACACGGGCTTTCCCACAGGGCTGTCCCTCGTTCCACCGTGGTGTTGATTGATCCTCGTCTTAACAGTCGAGGCAGTGTAGGGAAACAGGTTTCCCTGGAATGGACTGAGACATCTGGGGGACTCTGGGAATGTGGCACGACCCTGGAGTTCCTCTCGCCTTTCCTGTGGAGAGCGCCTCCTCTTGAGGTTCGACGGGAACGCCGGGAACTCTTTCCCAAACACGTAGGGAAAGGATCCCTCCTCTCGAGCTAGGAGGCGAAAACGGGGCTCCTCTAGATGTGGGAGGGACTCTCGTGCTTCCTCTCGAGTGGAGACGGGTATGTTCGGGAAGTTCTTGAGTTGCAGCAAGGGTGTGAAAGACCCTTTGGAAGTTGCAGAGGTTAGATGTGATTACCCTGAGACACCTCAGCGGAAATGGGCCTCATCTCGCCTGGAGGGGAGAACCTCCTGGATTTTTCTCGAGTTGCGGCAGGTGCTCTCGACTTACGACGGGGACCTCAGGGACCCGCTCTGTTGGCCTCAGGAAAGGCCAGTCCCATGCTAGTTGTTCGGGGCCTCTCGGGGGCTTCTCGGGTTTCCACTCCCGTCGATGCTGGGGCCTAAGACCTTGTGTGGAGTCAGTGCCGGAACCTGAGGATTCCTCTACAGTGCTGACATGGATCTTGGGGTACGTCTGGAGTCTCCCAAGGGGAGTCAGTCCTCGTCTCGAGTGGGGGCATGCACGTGCGCTTTCCTCCTGAGCTGTAGCAGCAGTGTCGCGCTTCCCTTCGCATGGATCAAGGGATCTGTGGCTTTCCCTCGAGGCTTTCCCTCGAGGCTTCCCACGAGCTTTACCAAGAGGCTTTCCCACAGAGCTGTCCCACGTGCCACCGTGGTGTGAGTCGATCCTCGGGTTGAAAGTCGAGGCAGTGCAGGGAAAACAGGTTTCCCTGGAATGGCCTGAGAAATCAGGGGGACTCTGGGAATGGGGCCTGATCCTGGAGTTCCTCTCGTCTTTCCTGTGGAGGGCGCCTCCTCTTGAGATGGGACGGGAACACTAGGAATTCTTTCCCGACCACGCAGGGAAAGGGTCCCTCCTCTCGAGCTAGCAGGCGGAAACGGGGCCACTCTGGATATGGTCGGGACTCTCGGATTCCTCTAGAGTGGAGGTGGGTATGTCGGGGAACTTCTTGAGTTGCAGCGAGGGTGTGAAGGACCCTTTGGAAGTTCCAGAGATTAAGTGTGATTACCCCCTAGTTGCCTCAACGGAAATGGGCCTCATCTCGCCTGGAGGGGAGAACCTCCTGCATTTTCTCGAGTTGGTGCAGGTGTTCTCGCGTTGCGACGCGGACCTCAGGAACCCGCTCTGTTGGCCTCAGGAAAGGCCAGTCCCCATGCAAGTTGCACGCGACCTCTCGGGATTCCTCTCCGTCGGTGCCGGGCCTAAGACCTTGTGTGGAGTCGGTTCCGGAACCTGAGGATTCCTCTCCAGGGCTGACATGGATCTGGGGTACTTCTGTAGTCTCCCCAGGGGAGTCAGTCCTGGTCTCGAGTGTGGGTATGCAAGTACGCTTTCCTCCCGAGCTGTAGCAGCAGTGTAACGCTCCCTTCGCGTGGATCAAGGGATCTGTGGCTTTCCCTCGAGGCTTTCCCACGAGACTTTCCCACGAGGCTTTCCCACAGGGCTGTCCACGTGCCACCGTCGTGTGAGTCGATCCTCGCTTGAAAGTCGAGGCAGTGCAGGGAAAACAGGTTTCCCTGGAATGGACGCAGACATCTCGGGGACTCTGGGAATGGTGGCACGACCCGGGAGTTCCTCTTGCCTTTCCTGTGGAGAGCGCCTCCTCTTGAGATGCGACGGGAACGCCGGGAATTCTTTCCCGACCACGCAGGGAAAGATCCCTCCTTTCGAGCTATGAGACGGAAACGGGGCTCCTCTGGAAGTGGGCGGGACTGTCGTGCTTCCTCTCGAGTGGAGACGGGTATGTCGGGCAACTTCTTGAGTTGCAGCAAGGGTGTGAAGAACCCTTTGGAAATTCAAGAGGTTAGGTGTGATTAGCCTCGAATCGCCTTAGCAGAAATGGGCCTAATCTTGCCTGGAAGGGAGAACCTCCTGGATTTTCTCGAGTTGCGGCAGGTGCTCTCGACTAACGACGGGGACCTCAGGGACCCGCTCTGGTGGCCTCAGGAAAGGCCAGTCCCCATGCGAGTTGCTCGGGGCCTCTCGGATTCCTCTCCCTTCGATGCCGGGCCGTAAGACCTTGTTTGGAGTCGGTGCCGGAACCTGAGGATTCCTCTCCAGTGCTGACGTGGATCCTCGGTACTTCTGGAGTATCCCCAGGGGAGTCAGTCCTCGTCTCGAGTGGAGGCCATGCACGTGTGCTTTCCTCCCGAGCTGTAGCAGCATTGTCACCCTTCCCTTTGCGTGGTCAAGGAATCTGTGGCTTTTCCTCGAGGCTTTCCCACGAGGCTTTCCCACGAGGCTTTCCCACAGGGCTGTCCCACGTGCCACCGTGGTGTGAGTCGATCCTCGCTTGAAAGTCGAGGCAGTGCAGGGAAAACAGGTTTCCCTGGAATGGATTGAGACATCTGGGGGACTCTGGGAATGGTGGCACGACCCTGGAGTTCCTCTCGCCTTTCCTGTGGACAGTGCCTCCTCTTGAGATGCGACGGGAACGCCGGGAATTCTTTCCGACCACGCAGGAAAAGGATCCCTCCTCTCGAACTTGGAGGCGGAAACGGGGCTCCTCTGGATGTGGCCGGGACTCTCGTGCTTACTCTCGAGTGGAGACGGGTATGTTGGGGAACTTCTTGAGTTGCAGCAAGTTTGTGAAGGATCCTTTGGAATTCCAGAGATTAGGTGTGTTTAGAGTCGAGACGCCTTAGCGGAAATGGGCCTCATCTCCCCTGGAGGGGAGAATCTCCTGGATTTTTTCGAGTTGCGGTACGTGCTCTCGCCTTACGATGGGGACCACTGGGACCCCGCTCTGGTGGCCTCAGGAATGGCCAGTCCTCATGCGAGTTGCTCGGGGCCTCTCGGGATTCCTCTCCCTTCGATGCCAGGGCCTAAGACCTTGTGTGGAGTCGGTGCCTGCCGGGTCCAGCCCCGGCGGATCCAGGGAATTCAAGGGTGGACGGCGTTGGCTTGGAAAGACTTGTTTGTTTATTAATGTAAGATTAGATTAAGAAACTATAGTGTAGTAAGAAGATTAAGCGGAGGAAGAAGGCTGAAATAGCTTGGTTTACGCGGAAGGCCAATAAAATTCCAGACAAAGGAATTTGCACCATCTACGTTGGGCCACCGGCGCCCGCTTGAATATCTAAGGGTGCCTCGCCTTAAGCTCCCTTTCGTGCGGGTCTTAACAGCCGGGGCAAGTAAGTAGACCTGGCGAGCCTCCGCGCCCAGATGGAGATTCAGCCTGAAGTTAAAGTAAAGAGCAGAGAGAGGGAAGGGGAGAGAAGAAGAGAGAGAGAGAGACATGGGGGGAGCCAGAGTCCCAAGAAACCAGGCCGAGAGACTAGTTCGAGAAACTGGCCCCCATCCTTTATTGTTCAGAAGGCCTTTTATACTTTTGATAAAACACGGAGATCAATGGTAACACAAAATTATGTAGCGTTCGCACCCAGATTCTTTCCGTATATCATTTTGTATACAAAAGGTCTCAGGTGATTTACATTATCTTTTGGCCAAGAGGCTTGTTAACACTTTTTGCTCTCTTCCTTAATGAATGTTAATTTTGTTTCCCCTGAAGTGTTTTTTTTTTTTAATCTGCATCTCCTTAAAGCATTAAAGTTACATCTCTATAGAAAAAGGTGCAGTGGGATATAACAAAGAAGGTACTTAACTCAAAGATCTAATGTTGCTAATACCAGGTCTACTACTTGTTTTTCTATATACCAACTATATCTAAAAATAAAGGATATGAAAATTTGGCAGCAAGCATTGACCAAAAAATGAAACCATTAATCAGTCCTATTCTAAAGATTTTGACTCCTCGGAAGCTCCTACATTCCTAGGATGTTTTAAGCTTCCTGTGCCTCCTGCGGTCAGGAGGCCTCAAACAATCACATGCGCAGCTGTAGGAGTCCTGCAGGCAGGCTAGAAAGCCATCGGAGGGGTTTTGGATTGAAACACTCTTTCAAATGCAGAAGACTAAAGCCCTGATTTGACTTTTTCCAGAAAATGTCAGAAGAGTGGAAAAGCAGAGCACAAAAGCCGGCAGATTTTTGTTGGGTACGTGCTTAGGAATTTCCAGAGGGATCCCTGAAGTCTGAGCACGCCTTGCGTATGTCAGCTTCCTTCCTCATGACCTTGTCACGGGCGGGATTCCTCACACTGGCTCCCAGCATCTCACCCTTTTTTATTTTAAATAATTAATTATTTATGTTTAAAATCAGGTGCAGTTCGGTCGCGAGATTCCGAATGCTCTGCCGAAGAATCTAGACAATACAGGGAAGAATGATTACGAGGAGCAAGATTATAAAGAGTAGTAGACAGAATAGTCTTTCCAGAAATGAAGTTAGAGAAAGTGTGGAAAAAGTCATTGGCTTCTCCTGCGGTGGTAAAATCTAATCGGGGTGTTCCAAGGTCTGAATCTGGTTATGCAGTTTCCCTAAGTCTAAACTAATATCTGAGCTGTTCCAAAACACCTAAAACTTGATTTTTTAACATATTGGGTATTTACACTTGTTGAGTCAATGACCGCTGCCATAGTAACAATAACAGTTATTGTAACAGCAAGAACATAATTATCATATCAATAAGTTGTTACAGTTACAGGACATCTTTAAAACCACAAAAGAGCAGACATTACTTTGAGGAGTTAAACAAGATGAAAACATCCATGGTTCACAAGTCGCTACATTAGGTACGATAAGTTTTCTGGAATCATTGGTGAAAAGAGAACATAAGGAGAGGATAGACAAGCCAAAATAGAGTAAATAGAGTCATTTTCTGGTTGGAGTTTGCGCTGCAGCAGCTGTTAGTCCCGCCGGGATCTTGATGTTTCTTTTGCCTCTTCTGCCGGTGGGAGCAGCGGCCTTCACCCCGCCCTCTGACACTGGCGCTGTTACGGGGCTGCGAGTGCGGTGCACTGGGTTCCGTCAGTCAGGCTGGCCCCGCCGCAGCTTTTGGTGCAGGGCTGTTTCCCGCGCGGTGGCGGCAGAGAAGTTCCCTTTTTCTTTTGTGGCGAATCAGTCTGTCCGGGATCCAAATTGACGAATCTGCACCCTGTGGAAAAAATATAAACACTTCCTCGACCGCAGCAAATTCTGGGTCGGGATCTTTTTGTTATCTGGAGATCTTTTTGCTTTACCAATGGCTTTTTATTTTGCTGTTCCAAAACGAATCAGCATTTAACTTATTAAAAGAGAACATGTTGTAAAATCTGATGGGGAAAACTATACTTAATTTCTCCTTTTTTAATTTTTGAATTAACAAAGCACGTGAGGGTAAATGATGCAAGATCTGATCACAAGAATTTCCTATAGCAATCTGCAATCATCAAACATTTGAAAAGCATCAAGTTTTTTTTGTTATATGGAATTACAATTTTTGATGGCTCTTTACTAAACAATTTAATAAATCAGTATGCTTGAATTAATCTTTTAAATTAATATGGCAGTAATTTTTTCTTAGGCAGAGGCCATTGTTCCACCCAAGTTGGGATAAGATAAAACTATTTTTGGGGGGTCATTAGATGGAACCAATGGGCCTTCTTGTCACAAGCATCCTGTAGGTATACATTTTGTGGCAAGAATAATTTAATCTCCTTTTTTGGCAATATTAATCTTAATTAACTGATCATTTAAAGCCTCATTCACTTTAACGAAAGCCAACTGTGTCACACTAGTCAACTTTTTCTTAGAACTGGGATTATGATTGTTATTTTTTCAGCAATCAAACAAAAGGCTTTAAATCTACAAAAGTCAGTTTTAAATGTGGGCATATCCAATTAATATCACCTAATAATTTTTGGAAATCATTTAAAGTTAGTAAACAATCTCTCAGCAGCTTTAAAAGGACATTATCAGTTTTAAAACTTTTGGCAGACCCAAATATAAGAAGCAAGAAAAGCTTTTTTAATGATCTTTTTATAACCAAATCTGGTCTATAGCCTTTTAGATGACAAGTAACCATTTAATCTTTGCTTGAATACTTCCAGCAACGGGAGCTCACTATTCACCAAGGTCTAAACTCTCTCTCACCTCTTACTCTAATAGCATTTTTATCCTGCATACCACCTTTTCTAATCCCACCAACTCCTTTTCAGTAGTATATGTTGGCCAGGAGCTGCGCTAGTCTCTCTCAGCAATGTAAGAAACGTCTTGTCTATTGTCTAACAGCCATGACATTTTATATCTTAAAAAAATCTTTTAAAGGCCTAGAAGCTGCAATTTTTTGCACCCAAAAAGCTAGATCTAGATCCTCTGGGCTTTTTTTCTGGTTTTTCTGTCTGGTAATAAGGTAAAAGCAAAAGCTGTGCTATTTTTTAATTTTAATTGCACAGTTTTA
>NW_017199238.1:0-7402 GCF_001704415.2 Capra hircus | reverse complement strand
GAACTTCCAAAGGTCCTTCACACCCTTGCTGCAAGTCAAGAAGTTCCCGACTTACCCGTCTTCACTCTAGAGGAATTACGAGAGTCCCTCCCTCATCCAGAGGAGCGCCGTTTCCGCCTCCTAGCTCGAGAGAGGGATCTTTCCCTGCGTGTCGGGAAAGAATTCCCGGTGTTCCCGTCGCATCTCAAGAGGAGGCGCTCTCCACAGGAAAGGCGAGAGGAACTCCAGGGTCGTGTGACCATTCCCAGAGTCCCCCAAATGTCTCAGTCCATTTAGGGAAACCTGTTTTCCCTGCACTGCCTGGACTTTCAAGCCGAGGATCGACTCACACCACGGTGGCACGTGGGACAGCCTTGTGGGAAAGACTCGAGGGAAAGCCTCGTGGGAAAGCCCGAGGGAAAGACACAGATTCTTGATCACCGAGGAACCAAACATGCTGCTACAGCTGGAGAAACGCTCTTGCATCCCACTCGAGACGAGACTGACTCCCCAGGGAGACTCAGGAAGTACCCCAAGATCCATGTCAGCACTGGAAGGAATCCTCAGGTTCCGGCACCGACTCCACACAAGGTCTTAGGCCCCGGCATCGACAGGAGAGAAATCCCGAGAGCCCCGGAGCAACTAGCATGGGAATGGCTTTCTGAGGCTACAGAGGTGTCCTGAGGTCCCCGTCGTAAGTGAGAGCAACTGCCGCAACTCGAGAAAAATCCAGAAGTTTCCCCTCCAGGCGAGATGAGCCCATTTCCAATGAGGCCTCTCGAGGCTAATCAACTAACCTTGAACATCCAAAGGTACATCACCCACTTTTGCAAATCAAGAATTCCCCGACATAACCGTCTCCACTTGAGAGAAAGCTCGAGCCTCCCGCCACATCCAGAGGAGCCCCGTTTCCGCCTCCTAGCTCGAGAGGAGGATCCTTTCCCTCTGGTGGTCGGGAAAGAATTCCCGGCGTTTCCGTCGCATTTCAAGAGGAGGCGCTATCCACAGGAAAGCGAGAGGAACTCCAGGTCGAGCCACCATACCCTGAGTCCCCAGATGTCTCAGTCCATTCCAGGGAAACCAGTTTTCTCTGCACTGCCTCGACTTTCAAGCGAGGATCGACTCACACCTCGGTGGTACGTGGACAGCCCTGTGGAAAGCCTCGTGGAAAGCCTCCTGCGAAAACGTCGAGTGAAAGCCACAGATTTCTTCATCCACGCGAAGGGAAGCATGACACTGCTGCTACAGCTCGGAGGAAAGTGCAGGTGCATGGCTAAGTCGAGACGAGGATGAATCCCGTGGAGACTCCAGAAGTACCCCAAGATCCATGTCAGCACTGGAGAGGAATCCTCAGCTTCCGGCACGACTCCACACAAGATCTTAGGCCCGGGCATCAACGGGAGAGAATCCGAGATGCCCCGTGCAACGCGCATGGGATGGCCTTTCTTGAAGCCACCAGAGCGGGTCCTGAGGTCCCCATCGTAAATCGAGATCACGTGCCGCAACTCGAGAAAATCCATGAGGTTTCCCTCCAGCGAGATGAGGCCATTTCCCTGAGGCGTCTGAGCTAATCACACCTAACATCAGAACTTCCAAAGGGTCCTTCACATCCTTGCTGCAACTCAAGAAGTTCCCCGACATACCCTTCTGCACTCGAGACGAAGCACGAGAGTCCCGCCACATGCAGAGGAGCCCCGTTTCCGCTCCTAGCTCGAGAAGAGGGATCCTTTCCCTGCGTGGTCGGGAAGAATTCTGGGCGTTGCCGTCGCATCTCAAGAGGAGGTGCTCTCTACAGGAAAGGCAAGAGGAACTCCAGTGTCGTTCCACCATTCCCGATCGCCCAGATGTCTCAGTCCATTCCAGGGAAAACTCTTCTCCCTGCACTGCCTCGACTTTCAAGCCGAGGATCGACTCCCACCACGGTGGCAAGTGGGACAGCCCTGTGGGAAAGCCTCGTGGAAACCTCGTGGGAAAGCCTCGAGGGAAAGTCACAGATCCCTTGATCCACGCGAAGTGAAGCGTGATACTGCTGCTACAGCTCGGGAGGAAAGCGCACGTGCATGCCCCCACTCGACAGGAGGACTGACACCCCTGGGGAAACTCCAGAAGTACCCTAGGATCCATGTCAGCATTGGAGAGGAATCCTCAGGTTCCAGCACCGTCTCCACACAAGGTTGTAGGCCCCGGCATCGACGGGAGAGGAGTCCCGAGAGGCCCCCGGGCAACTCGCAAGGGGACTGGCCTTTCCTGAGGCCACCAGAGCGGGTCCCTGAAGTCCCCGTCGTAATTCGAGAGCACCTGCCTCAACTCGAGAAAATCCAGGAGGTTCTCCCCTCCAGGCGAGATGAGGCCCATTTCCGCTGAGGCGTCCCGAGGCTAATCACATCTAAACTCAGGAACTTCCAAAGGGTCCTTCACACCCTTGCTGCAACTCAAGACGTTCCCGACATACCCTTCTGCACTCGAGAGGAAGCACGAGAGTCCCGCCCACATCCAGAGGAGCCCCGTTTCCGCCTCAAAGCTCGAGAGGTGGGTCCTTTCCCTGCGTGCTATGGAAAGAATTCCAGGCGTTCCCGTCGCATCTCAAGAGGAGGCGCTCTCAACAGGAAAGGCGAGAGGAACTCCAGGGTCGTGCCACCATTACCAGAGTCCCCCAGATGTCCCAGTCCATTCCAGGGAAACCTGTTTTCCCTGCACTGCCTCGACTTTCAAGCCCTGGATCGACTCACATCACGGTGGCACGTGGGACAGCCCTGTGGGAAAGCCTCTTGGGAAATCCTCGTGGGAAAGCCTTGAGGGAAAGCCACAGATCCCTTGAACCACGCGAACGGAAACGTGACACTGCTGCTACAGCTCGGGAGGAAAGCGCACGTGCATGCCCCCACTCGAGACGACGTCTGACTCCCCTGTGGAGACTCCAGAAGTACCCCAAGATCCATGTCAGCACTGGAGAGTAATCCTCAGGTTCCGGCACCAATCCCACACAAGGACTTAGGCCCCGGCATCGACAGGAGAGGAATCCCGAGAGGCCCCTGTGTAACTCACATGGGGACTGTCTTTCTTGAAGCCACCAGAGCGGGTCCCAGAGGTCCCCGTCGTAAGTCAAGAGCACCTGCCGCAACTCGTGAAAATCCAGGAGGGTCTCCCCTCCAGGCGAGATGAGGCCCATTTCCCCTGAGGCGTCTCGAGGCAAATCACACCTAACATCTGGAACTTCCAAAGGGTCCTTCACACCCTTGCTGCAACTCAAGAAGTTCCCTGACATACCCGTCTCCACTCGAGAGGAATCACGAGAGTCCCGCCCACATCCAGAGGAGCCCCGTTTCCGACTCCTAGCTCGAGGGAGGCATCCTTTCCCTGCGTGGTCGGTAAAGAATTCCGGGCGTTCCCTTCGCATCTCAAGAGGAGGTGCTCTCTACAGGAAAGGCGACAGGAGCTGCAGGGTCGTGCCACCATTCCCAGAGTCCCCCAGATATCTCAGTCATTCCAGGGAAACCTGTTTTCCCTGCACTGCCTCGACTTTCAAGCCGAGGATCGACTCACACCACGGTGGCACGTGGGACAGCCCTGTGGGAAAGCCTCGTGGGAAAGCCTCCTGGGAAAGCCTCGAGAGAAAGCCACAGATCCCTTGATCCCCGCGACGGGAAGTGTGACGCTGCTGCTACAGTTCGTGAGGAAAGCGCACGTGCATGCCCCCACACGAGATGAGCACTGACTCCCCAGGAGAGACTCCAGAAGTACCCCAAGATCCATGTCAGCACTGGAGAGGAATCCTGAGGTTTAGCCCCGACTCCACACAAGGTCTTAGGCCCCGACATTGACGGAAGAGGAATCCCGAAAGGCCCCCTTGCAACTCCCATGGGCACTGGCCTTTCCTGAGGCCACCAGAGCGGGTCCCTGAGGTCCCTTTCGTAACTCGAGAGACCCTGCCCAACTCTAGAAAATCCAGGAGGTTCTCTGCACCAGGCGAGATGAGGCCCATTTCCTCTGAGGCTTCTGGAGACTCATCACACCTAAACTCTGGAAATTCAAAAGGGTCCTTGCTGCAACTCAAGAAGTTCCCCGACATACCCGTCTCCACTCGAGAGGAAGCACGAGGGTCCCACCCACATCCAGAGGAACCCCCGTTTCAGCCTGGTAGCTCGAGATGATGGATCCTATCCTTCTTAGTCAAGAAAGATTTTTCAGCGTTCCCGTGGCCTCTCAAGAGCAAGGGCTCTCAATAGGAAAGGCGAGAGGAACTCCAGGGTCGTGCCACCATTCCAAGAGTCCCCCAGATATCTCAGTCCATTTCAGAGGAACCTGTTTTCCCTGCAATGCCTCGACTTTCACGCCTAGGATCCACTCACACCATGGTGGCACGTGGGACAGCCCTTGGGAAAGCCTCGTGGGAAAGCCACAGATCCCTTGATCCCCGCGAAGGGAAGCGTGATACATCTGCTACACTGTCCCTGAGGTCACGGTCGTATGTTGAGAGCACCTGCCCCAACTCGAGAAAATCCAGGAGGTTCTCTGCTCCAGTCTAGATGAGGCCCATTTTCTCTGCGGCGTCTCGAGAGTAATCACACCTAAACTCTGGAACTTTCAAAGGGTCCTACACACCCTTGCTACAACTCAGGCGGTTCCCCCGATATACCCGTCTCCACTCCAGAGGAAGCTCGATGGTCCGGCCTCCTCCAGAGGAGCTCCGTTTCCGCCTCCAATCTCGAGATGAGGGATCCTTCCCTGCTTCCTCGGGAAAGAATTCCCAACGTTTCCAATGCATCTCAAGAGGAGGCGCGCTGCACAGGAAAGGCGAGAGGAACTCATGGGTCGTGCCACCATTCCAAGTGCCCCCAGATGTCTCCGTCCATTCCAGAGGATCCTGTTTTCCCTGCACTGCTTCGACTTTCATGCTGAGGATCGGCTCACACCACAGTGGCACGTGGGAGAGCCTTGTGGGAAAGCCTCGTGGGACAGCCTCGAGGGAAAGCCACAGATCCCTTGATCCACGCGACGGGAAGCGTGACACTGCTGCTACAGCTCGGGAGGAAAGCGCACGTGCATGCCCCCACTCGAGACGTGGCCTGACTCCTTTGTGGAGACTCCAGAAGTACCCCAAAATCCATGTCAGCACTGGAGAGGAATCCTCAGGTACCGGGACCGACTCCACACAAGGTGTTAGGCACCGGCATCGACGGGAGAGGAATCACGAGAGGCCCCCTAGCAACACGCATGATAACTGGCTTTTCCTGTGGCCGCCAGAGCGGGTCCCTGAATCCCCGTCGTAACTCGAGAGCACCTGCCGCAACTCGAGAAAATCCAGGAGGTTCTCCGATCCAGGGGAGATGAGGCCCATTTCCGCTGTGGCGTCTCGAGGCTAATCACACCTAACCTCTGGAAATAACAAAGGGTCCTTCACACCCTTGCTGCAACTCAAGAAGTTCCCCCACATGCCCGTCTCCACTCGAGAGGAAACACGAGAGTCCCACCAACATACAGAGGAGGCCTGTTTCCACTTCCTAGCTCGAGAGGAGGGATCCTTTCCCTGCGTGATCGGTCAAGAACTCCCGGCGTTCCCGTCGCATCTCAAGAGAGGCGCTCTCTCCACACGAAAGACGAGAGGAACTCCAGGGTCGTGCCACCATTCCCAGAGTCCACCATGTGTCTCAGTCCATTCCAGGGAAAACTGTTTTCCCTGCACTGCCTCGACTTTCAAGACGAGGATGGACTCACACCACTGTAGCACGTGGGACAGCCCTGTGGAAAAGCCTCGTGGGAAAGCCTCGAGGGAAAGCTTCGAGGGAAAGCCAGAGATCCCTTGATCCAAGCGAAGGGAAGAGTGACACAGCTGCTACAGATCGGGAGGAAAGCGCACGTGCACGGCCCCACTGGAGACGAGGACTTACTCTCTGGGGAGACTCCAGAATTACCCCAGGAACCATGTCAGCACTGGAGAGGGAATCCTCAGGTTATGTCACCATCTCCACACAAGGTCTTAGGCCCCGGCAGCGATGGAGAGGAATTCCGAAAGGCCCCGAGCAACTCGCATGGGGACTGGCCTTTCCTGAGGCCACCAGAGCGGGTCCCTGAGGGCCCCGTCGTAAGTCGAGGGCACCTGCCGCAACTCGAGAAAATCCAGGAGGTTCTCCCCTCTAAGCGAGATGATGCCCATTTCCACAGAGGCGTCTGGAGGGTAATCACACCTAACCTCTGGAACTTCCAAAGGATCCTTCACACCCTTGCTGCAACTCAAGAAGTTCCCCGACATACCCGTCTCCACTCGAGAGGAAGCACGAGAGTCCCGCCCACATGCAGAGGAGCCACGTTTCCGCCTCATTGGACGAGAGGAGGAATCCTTTCCCTGCGTGGTGGGAAAAGAATTCTCGGCATTCCCGTCCCATCTCAAGAGGACGCGCTCTCCACAGGAAAGACGAGAGGAACTCCAGGGTCGTGCCACCATTCCCAGAGTCTCCCAGATGTCTCAGTCCATTCCAGGGAAACCTGTTTTCCCTGCACTGCCTCGACTTTCAAGCCGAGGACCGACTCACACCACGGTGGTACGTGGGACAGCCCTGTGAGAAAGCCTCGTGGGAAAGCCTCCTGGGAAAGCCTCGAGGGAAATCCACAGATGCCTTGATCCACTCGAAGGGAAGAGTGAAAATGCTGCTACAGCTCGGGAGGAAAGCGCACGTGCATGCCCCCACTCGAGACGAAAACTGACTCCCCTGGGGAGACTCCAGAAGTACCCCAAGTTCCATGTCAGCACTGGAGAGGAATCCTCAGGTTCTGGCACCGACTCCACACAAGGTCTTAGGCCCCGGCATCGACGGGAGAGGAATCCCGAGAGGCCTCCGAGCAACTCGCATGGGGACTGGCCTTTCGTGAGGCCACCAGAGCGCGTACCAGACGTCCCCGTCGTAAGTCGAGAGCACCTGCCGCAACTCGAGAAAATCCAGGAGGTTCTCCCCTCCAGGCGAGATGAGGCCCATTTCCCTGAGGCGTCTCGAATCTAATTACACCTAACCTCTGGAACTTCCAAAGGGTCCTTCACACCCTTGCTGCAACTCAAGAAATTCCCCGACATACCCGTCTCCACTCGAGAGGAAGCACGAGAGTCCCCGCCCACATCCAGAGCAGCCCTATTTCCGCCTCCTAGCTCGAGAGGAGGGATCCTTTCCCTGCGTGGTCGGGAAAGAATTCCGAAGTTCCCGTCGCATCTCAAGAGGAGGCGCTCTCCACAGGAAAGGCGAGAGGAACTCCAGGGTCGTGCCACCATTCCAGAGTCCCCAAGATGTCTCAGTCCATTCCAGGGAAACCTGTTTTCCCTGCACTGCCTCGACTTTCAAGCCGAGGATGGACTCACACCACGGTGGCACGTGGGACATCCTGTGGGAAAGCCTCGTGGAAAGCCTCGTGGGAAAGCCTCGAGGGAAAGCCACAC
>NW_017199237.1:0-7405 GCF_001704415.2 Capra hircus | reverse complement strand
ATTCCTTCCTAGCTGTGCAGCAGTGTCATGCTTCCTTTGCGGGGATCAAGGGATCTGTGGCTTTCCCTCGAGGCTTTCCCACGAGGCTTCCCACGAAGCTTTCCCACAGGGCTGTCCCACGTGCCACCGTGGTGTGAGTCGATCCTCGGCTTGAAAGTCGAGGCAGTGCAGGGAAAAGGTTTCCCTGGAATGGACTGGACATCTGGGGGACTCTGGAATGGAGGCACGACCCTTAGTTCCTCTCGCCTTTCCTGTGGAGAGCGCCTCCTCTTGAGATGCGACGGGAACGCCGGGAATTCTTTCCCCACCACGCAGGGAAAGGATCCCTCCTCTCGAGCTAGAGGCGAAACGGGCTCCTCTGATGTGGGGGACTCTCGTGCTTCCTCTCGAGTGGAGACGGGTATGTTGGGGAACTTCTTGAGTTGCAGCAAGGGTGTGAAGAACCTTGTGGAAGTTCCAGAGGTTTGGTGTGATTAGCCTCGAGACGCCGCATTGGAAATGGGCCTCATCTCGCCTAGAGGGAGAACCTCCTGGATTTCTCGAGTTGCGGCAGGTGCTCTCGACTTACGACGGGGACCTCAGGGACCCGCTCTGGTGGCCTCAGGAAAGGCCAGTCCCCATGCGAGATGCTCGCGGGCCTCTCGGGATTCCTCTCCCGTCGATGCCGGGGCTTAAGTCCTTGTGTGGAGTTGGTGCCGGAACCTGACGATTCCTCTCCAGTGCCGACATGGATCTGGGGGGTACTTCTGGAGTCTCCCCAGGGGAGTCAGCCCTCGTCTCCAGTGGGGGCATGCACGTGCGCTTTCCTCCCGAGCTATAGCAGCAGTGTCGCGCTTCCCTTCGCGTGGATCAAGGGTTCTGTGGCTTTCACTCGAGCTTTTCCCACAGGCTCTCCCACGTGCCACCGTGGTGTGAGTCGATCCTTGGCTTGTAAGTGGAAGCAGTGCAGGGAAAACAGGTTTCCCTGGAATGGACTGAGACATCTGGGGGATTCGGGAATGGTGGCACGACCCTGGATTTCCTATCGCCTTTCCTGTGGAGAGTGCCTCCTCTTGAGATGCGACAGGAACGCGGGAATTCTTTCCCCACCACGCAGGGAAAGGATCCCTCCTCTCGAGATAGCAGGCAGGAACGGGCTCCTCTGGATGTGGGCGGGACTCTCGTGCTTCCTCTCGAGTGGAGACGGGTATGTCGGGGAACTTCTTGAGTTGCAGCAAGGGTGTGAAGGACCCTTTGGTAGTTCCAGAGGTAAGATGTGATTAGCCTCGAGACGACTCAGCGGAAATGGGGCACATCTCGCCTGGAGGGGAGAACCTCCTGGATTTTCTCGAGTTGCGGCAAGGGCTCTCGACTTACGACGGGGACCTCAGGACCCGTACTGGTGGCAGGAAAGGCCAGTCCCCATGCGAGTTGCTCGGGGGCCTCTCGGATTCCTCTCCCGTCGATGCCGGGCCTAATATCTTGTGTGGAGTTGGTGCCGGACCTGTGGATTCCTCTCCTGTGCTGACATGGATCTTGGGGTACGTCTGGAGACTACCCAGGGGAGTCACTCCTCGTCTCGAGTGGGGGCATGCACGTGCCCTTTCCTCCCGAGCTCTAGGAGCAGTGTCACGCTTCCTTCAGGTGGATCAAGGGATCAGGGGCTTTCCCTCGAGGCTTTCCCACGAGGCTTTCCCACAAGGCTTTATCACAGGGCTGTCCCACGTGCCACCGTGGTGTGAGTCGATCCTCGGCTTGAAAGTCGAGGCAGTGCAGGGAACACAGATTTCCCTGGAATGGACTGAGACATCTGGGGGACTCTGGGAATGGTGGCACGACCCTGGAGTTCCTCTCGCCTTTCCTGTGGAGAGCGCCTCCTCTTGAGATGCGACGGGAACGCCGGGAATTCTTTCCCGACCACGCAGGGACAGGATCCCGCCTCTCGAGCTAGGAGTCGGAATCGGGGCTCCTCTGGATGTGGGCAGAACTCTCGTGCATCCTCTCGAGTGGAGACGGGTATGTCGGGGAACTTGTTGAGTTGCAGCAAGGGTGTGAAGGACCCTTTGGCTGTTCGAGACGTTAGGTGTGATTAGACCTCGAGACGCCTCAGCGGAAATGGGCTTCATCTCGCCTGGAGGGAAGAATCTCCTGGATTTTCTCGAGTTGCGGCAGGTGCTCTCGACTTACGACGGGGACCTCAGGGACCCGCTCTGGTGGCCTCAGGAAAGGCCAGTCCCCATGCGAGTTGCTCGGGGGCCTCTCGGGATTCCTCTCCCGTCGATGCCGGGGCCTAAGACCTTGTGTGGAGTTGTTGCCGGAACCTGACGATTCCTCTCCAGTGCCGACATGGATCTTGGGGTACTTCTGGAGTCTCCCCAGTGGAGTCAGTCCTCGTCTCCAGTAGGGGGCATGCACGTGCGCTTTCCTCCCGAGCTGTAGCAGCAGTGTAACGATTCCATAGGCGTGGACCAAGGGATCTGTGGCTTTCGCTTGAGGCTTTCCCACGAGGCTTTCCCACGAGGCTTTCCCACAGGGCTGTCCCACGTGCCACCGTGGTGTGAGTCGATCCTAGGCTTGAAAGTCGAGGCAGTACAGGGAAAACAGGTTTGCCTGAATGGACTGAGACATCTGGGGGACTCTGGGAATGGTGGCACGACCCTGGAGTTCCTCTCGCCTTTCCTGAGGAGAGCGCCTCCTCTTGAGATGCGACGGGAATGCCGGAATTCTTTCCCGACCACTCAGGGAAAGGATCCCTCCTCTCGAGCTAGTAGGCGGAAACGGAGATACTCTGGATGTGGGCGGGACTCTCGTGCTTCCTCTCGAGTGGAGACGGGTATGTCGGGGAACTTCTTGAGTTGCAGGAAGGGTGTGAAAGACCGTTTGGAAGTTCCAGAGGTTAGGTGTGATTAGCCTCGAGACGCCTCAGCGGAAATGGGCCTCATCTCGCCTGGAGATGAGAACCTCCTGGATTTTCTCGAGTTGCGGCAGGTGCTCTCGACTTACGACGGGGACCTCAGGGACCCGCTCTGGTGGCCTCAGGAAAGGCCAGTCCCCATGCTAGTTACTCGGGGGCCTCTCGGGATTCCTCTCCCGTCGATGCCAGGGCCTAAGACCTTGTGTGGAGTCGATGCCGGAACCTGAGGATTCCTCTCCAGTGCTGACATGGATCTTGGGGTACTTGTGGAGTCTCCTCAGTGGAGTCAGTCCTCGTCTCGAGTGGGGGCATGCACGTGCGCTTTCCTCCCGAACTGTAGCAGCAGTGTCACGTTTCCCTTCGCGAGGATCAAGGGATCTGTGTCTTTCCCTCGAGGCTTCCCCACGAGTGTTTCCAACGAGGCTTTCCCACAGGGCTGTCCCACGTACCACCCTGGTGTGAGTCGATCCTCGGCTTGAAAGTCGAGGCAGTTCAGGGAAAACAGGTTTCCCTGAATGGACTGCAGACATCTGGGGGAGTCTGGGAATGGTGGCACGACCCTGGAGTTCCTCTCGCCTTTCCTGTGGAGAGCGCCTCCTCTTGAGATGCGACGGGAACGCCGGGAATTCTTGACCGACCAGGCAGGGAAAGGATCCCTCCTCTCGAGCTAGGAGGCGTAAACGGGGCTCCTCTGGAATGTGGGCGGGACTCTCGTGCTTCCTCTCGAGTGGAGACGGGTATGTCGGGGAACTTCTTGAGTTGCAGCAAGGGTGTGAAGGACCCTTTGGAAGTTCCAGAGGTTAGGTGTGATTAGCCTCGAGACGCTCAGCGGAAATGGGCCTCATCTCGCCTGGAGGGGAGAACCTCCTGGATTTCTCGAGTTGCGGCAGGTGCTCTCGACTTACGACGGGGACCTCAGGGACCCGCTCTGGTGCCTCAGGAAAGGCCAGTCCCATGCGAGTTGCTCGGGGCCTCTCGGGATTCCTCTCCCGTCGATGCCGGGCTAAGACCTTGTGTGGAGTCGTGCCGGAACCTGAGGATTCCTCTCCAGTGCGACATGGATCGGGTACTTCTGGAGTCTCCCCAGGGAGTCAGTCCTCGTCTCAGGGGGCTGCACGTGGATTCTCCGAGCGTGCCAGCAGTGTCAGTCCATTCAGGGCAAACCTGTTTTCCCTGAACTGCCTCGACTTTCAAGCCGAGGATCGACTCACACCAGGGTGGTCACGTGGGACAGCCCTGTGGGAAAGCCTCGTGGGAAAGCCTCGTGGGAAAGCCTCGAGGGAAAGCACAGATCCCTTGATCCCGCGAAGGGAAACGTGACACTGCTGCTACAGCTCGGGAGGAAAGCGCACGTGCATGCCCCCACTCGAGACGAGGACTGACTCCACTGGGGAGACTCCAGAAGTACCCCAAGATCCATGTCAGCACTGGAGAGGAATCCTCAGGTTCCGGCACCGAACTCCACACAAGGTCTTAGGCCCCGGCATCGACGGGAGAGGAATCCCGAGAGGCCCCCGAGCAACTCAGCATGGGGACTGGCCTTTCCTGAGGCCACCAGAGCGGGTCCCTGAGGTCCCCGTCGTAAGTCGAGAGCACCTGCCGCAACTCGAGAAAATCCAGGAGGTTCTCCCCTCCAGGCGAGATGAGGCCCATTTCCGCTGAGGCGTCTCGAGGCTAATCACACCTAACCTCTGGAACTTCCAAAGGTCTTCACACCCTTGCTGCAACTCAAGAAGTTCCCCGACATACCCGTCTCCACTCGAGAGGAAGCACGAGAGTCCCGCCCACATCCAGAGGAGCCCCGTTTCCGCCTCCTAGCTCGAGAGGAGGGATCCTTTCCCTGCGTGGTCGGTCAAAGAATTCCCGGCGTTCCCGTCGCATCTCAAGAGGAGGCGCTCTCCACAGGAAAGGCGAGAGGAACTCCAGGGTCGTGCCACCATTCCCAGAGCTCCCCCAGATGTCTCAGTCCATTCAGGGAAACCTGTTTTCCCTGAACTGCCTCGACTTTCAAGCCGAGGATCGACTCACACCACGGTGGTACGTGGGACAGCCCTGTGGGAAAGCCTCGTTGGAAACACTCGTGGGAAAGCCTCGAGGGAAAGACACAGATCCCTTGATCCTCGCGAAGGGAAACGTGACACTGCTGCTACAGTTCGGGAGGAAAGCGCACGTGCATGCCCCCACTCGAGACGAGGACTGACTCCACTGGAGGAGACTCCAGCAAGTACCCCAAGATCCATGTCAGCACTGGAGAGGAATCCTCAGGTTCCGGCATCGACTCCACACAAGGTCTTAGGCCCGGCATCGACGGGAGAGGAATCCCGAGAGGCCCCCGAGCAACTCAGCATGGGGACTGGCCTTTCCTGAGGCCACCAGAGCGGGTCCCTGAGGTCCCCGTCGTAAGTCGAGAGCACCTGCCGCAACTCGAGAAAATCCAGGAGGTTCTCATCTCCAGGCGAGATGAGGCCCATTTCCGCTGAGGCGTCTCGAGGCTAATCACACCTAACCTCTGGAACTTCCAAACGGTCTTTCACACCCTTGCCTGCAACTCAAGAAGTTCCCCGACATACCCGTCTCCACTCGAGAGGAAGCACGAGAGTCCCGCCCACATCCAGAGTATCTCCGTTTCCGCCTACTAGCTCGAGAGGAGGGATCCTTTCCCTGACGTGGTCGGGAAAGAATTCCCGGCATTCCCGTCGCATCTCAAGAGGAGGCGCTCTCCTCAGGAAAGGCGAGAGGAACTCCAGGGTCGTGCCACCATTCCCAGAGTCCCCCAGATGTCTCAGTCCATTCCAGGGCAAACCTGTTTTCCCTGTACTGCCTCGACTTTCAAGCCTAGGATCGACTCACACCACGGTGGCACGTGGGACAGCCCTGTGGGAAAGCCTCGTGGGAAAGCCTCGTGGGAAAGCCTCAAGCGAAAGCCACAGATCCCTTGGATCCACGCCTATGGAATCGTTACACTGCTGCTACAGCTCGGGAGGAAAGCGCACGTGCATGCCCCTACTGGAGACGAGGACTGACTCCACTGGGGAGACTCCAGAAGTACCCCAAGATCCATGTCGGCACTGGAGAGGAATCGTCAGGTTCCGGCAACAACTCCACACAAGGTCTTAGGCCCCGCATCGACGGGAGAGGAATCCCGAGAGGCCCCGAGCAACTCGCATGGGGACTGGCCTTTCCTGAGGCCACCAGAGCGGGTCCCTGAGGTCCCCGTCGTAAGTCGAGAGCACCTGCCGCAACTCGAGAAAATCCAGGAGATTCTTCCCTCCAGGCGAGATGAAGCCCATTTCCGCTGAGGCGTCTCGAGTCTAATCACACCTAACGTCTCGAACAGCCAAAGGGTCCTTCACACCCTTGCTGCAACTCAACAAGTTCCCCGACATACCCGTCTCCACTCGAGAGGATGCACGAGAGTTCTGCCCACATCCAGAGGAGCCCCGATTCCGACTCCTAGCTCGAGAGGCGGGATCCTGTCCCTGCGTGGTCGGGAAAGTATTCCCGGCGTTCCCGTCGCATCTCAAGAGGAGGCGCTCTCCACAGGAAAGGCGAGAGGAACTCCAGGGTCGTGCCACCATTCCCAGAGTCCCCCAGATGTCTCAGTCCATTCCAGGGAAATCTGTGTTCCCTGCACTGCCTCGACTTTCAAGCCGAGGATCGACTCACACCACGGTGGCACGTGGGACAGCCCTGTGATAAAGCCTTGTGGGAAAGCCTCGTGGGAAAGCCTCGAGGGAAAGCCCCTGATCCCTTGATCCACCTGAAGGAAGCGTGACACTGCTCCTAGAGCTCGGGAGGAAAGGGCACGTGCATGCCCCACTCGAGACGAGGAGTGACTCCCCTGGGTAGTCTCCAGACGTACCCCAAGATCCATGTCAGCACAGGAGAGGAATCCACAGGTCCGGCCCAACTCCACACAAGATATTAGGCCCCGGCATCGACGGGAGAGGAATCCCGAGAGGCCCCCGAGCAACTCGCATGGGGACTGGCCTTTCCTGCGGCCACCAGTACGGGTCCCTGAGGTCCCCGTCGTAAGTCGAGAGCCCTTGCCGCAACTCGAGAAAATCCAGGAGGTTCTCCCCTCCAGGCGAGATGTGCCCCATTTCCGCTGAGTCGTCTCGAGGCTAATCACATCTTACCTCTGGAACTACCAAAGGGTCCTTCACACCCTTGCTGCAACTCAGAAGTTCCCCGACATACCCGTCTCCACTCGAGAGGAAGCACGAGAGTCCCGCCACATCCAGAGGAGCCCCGTTCCTGCCTGCTATCTCGAGAGGAAGGATCCTTTCCTGCGTGGTGGGGAAAGAATTCCCGCTTCCTGTCGCATCTCAAGAGGAGGCACTCTCCACAGGAAAGGCGATAGGAAATCCAGGGTCGTGCCACCATTCCCCGAATCCCCAGATGTCTCAGTCCATTCCAGGGAAACCTGTTTTCCCTGCACTTCCACTTACAAGCCAAGGATCGACTCACACCACGGTGGCACGTGGAGAGCCCTGTGGGAAAAGCTCGAGT
>NW_017199236.1:0-7405 GCF_001704415.2 Capra hircus | reverse complement strand
GGCGGAAAACGGGGCTCCTCTGGATGAATGCGGGACTCTCGTGATTCCTCTCGAGTGGAGACCGGTATGTTGGGGAACTTCTGAGTTGCAGCAAGGGTGTGAAGGACCCTTTGGAAGTTCCAGAGGTTAGGTGTGATTAGCCTCGAGACGCCTCAGCGGAAACGGCCTCATCTCGCATGGAGGGGAGACCCTCCTGGATTTTCTCGAGTTGTGGCAGGTGCTCTCGACTTACGACGGGGACCTCAGGTACCCGCTCTGGTGGCCTCAGGAAAGGTCAGTCCCCATGCGAGTTGATCGGGGGCCACTCGGGATTCCTCTCCCGTCGATGCGGGCCTAAGACCTTGTGTGGAGTCGCTGCCGGAACCTGAGGATTCCTCTCCAGTGCTGACATGAATTTGGGTTCTTCTGGAGTCTCCCCAGGGGAGTCAGTCCTCGTCTCGAATTGGGGCATGCACGTGCGATTTCCTCTCGAGCTGTAGCAGCAGTGTCACGTTCCCTTCGCGTGAATCAAGGGATCTGTGGCTTTCCCTCGAGGCTTGCCCAGGAGGCTTTCCCACAGGGCTGTCCCACGTGCCACCGTGGTGTGAGTCGATCCTCGGCTTGAAAGTCGAGGCAGTGCAGGGAAAACAGGTTTCCTGCAATGGACTGAGACATCTGGGGGACTCTGGGAATGGTGGCACGACCTGGAGTTCCTCTCGCCTTTCCTGTGGAGAGCGCCTCCTCTTGAGATGCGACGGAAACGCAGGGAATTCTTTCCCGACCACGCAGGGGAAGGATCCCTCCTCTCGAGCTAGGAGGCGGAAAAGGGGCTCCTCTGGATGAGGGCGGGACTCTTGTGCTTCCTCTCGAGTGGAGACGGGTATGTCGGGGAACTTCTTGAGTTGCAGCAAGGGTGTGAAGGACCCTTTGGAAGTTCCAGAGGTTAGGTGTGATTAGCCTCGATCGCCTCAGGGGAAATGGGCCTCATCTCGCCTGGAGGGGAGAACCTCCTGGATTTTCTCGAGTTGCGGCAGGTGCTCTCGACTTACGACGGGGACCTCAGGGACCCGCTCTGGTGGCCTCAGGAAAGGCCAGTCCCCATGCGAGTTGCTCGGGGCCTCTCGGGATTCCTCTCCCGTCGATGCCGGGGCCTAAGACTGCCGGGAGCCAGTGTGAGGAAGCCCGCCCGTGACAAGGTTATGAGGAAGGAAGCTGACATAAGCAAGGCGTGCTCAGACTTCAGGGACCCTCTGGAAATTTTTAAGCATGTACCCCAACAAAAATCTGCCGTTTTTGTGCTCTGCTTTTTCACTCTTCTGACCTTTTCTGGAAAAAGTCAATTCAGGGCGTTAATCTTCTGCATTTGAAAGAGTGATTCAATCCAAAAACCCTCTGATGGCTTTCTAGCCTGCCTGTAGGACTCGTACAGCTGTGCTTGTGATTGTTTGAGGCCTCCTGACCGCAGGAGGCACAGGAAGCTTAAAACATCCTAGGAATGCAGGAGCTTCCGAGGAGTCAAAATCTTTAGAATGGGACTGATTAAAAGTTTCATTTTTTAGGTCAATGCTTGCTGCCAAATTTTCATATCCTTTATTTTTAGATATAGTTGGTATATAGAAAAACAAGTAGTAGACCTGGTATTAGCAACATTAGATCTTTGAGTTAAGTACCTTCTTTGTTATAACCCACTGCACCTTTGTTTATTAGAGATGTAACTTTAATGCTTAAGGAGATTCAGATTAAAGAAAAACACTTCAGGGGAAACAAAATTAACATTCATTAAGGAAGAGAGCCAAAAAGTGTTAACAAGCCTCTTGGCCAGAAGATAATGTAAATCACCTGAGACCTTTTGTATACAAAATGATATACAGAAATAATCTGGGTTGTGAATGCTACATAATTTTGTGTTATCCATTGATCTCCATGTTTTATCAAAAGTATAAAAGGCCTTCTGAACAATAAAGGAGGAGGCCAGGGGCCGGGGGCCAGTTTCTCGGACCAGCTTCTCGAACTAGTCTCTCAGCCTGGTTTCATGGGACTCTGGCTCCCCCCGTGTCTTTTCTCTCTTTCTTCTTCTCTAACTTTCCTTCTCTCTGCTCTTTACTTTAACTTCAGGCTGAATCTCCACCTCGAGTGCGGAGGCTCGCCAGGTCTACTTACTTGCCCTGGCTGCTAAGACCCGCACGAAAGGGAGCTTAAGGCGAGGCACCCTTAGATATTCAAGCGGGCGCCGGTGGCCCAACGTAGGTGGTGCAAATTCCTTGTCTGGAATTTTATTGGCCTTCCGCGTAAACCAAGCTATTCAGCCCTCTTCCTCCACTTAATCTTCTTACTACACTATAGTTTCCTAATCTAATCTTACATTAATAAATAAACAAGTCTTTCCACGCCAACGCCATCCACCTTCGAATTCCCTGGATCCACCAGGGCTGGACCCCGGCATAAGACCTTGTGTGGAGTCAGTGCCGGAACCTGAGGATTCCTCTCCAGTGCTGACATGGATCTTAGGGTACTTCTGGAGTCTCCCCAGGGGAGTCAGACTTCGTCGCGAGTGGGGGCATGCACATGTGCTTTCCTCCCGAGCTGTAGCAGCAGTGTCATGCTCCCCTTCGCGTGGATCAAGGGATCTGTGGCTTTCCCACGAGGCTTTCCTGGAGGCTTTCCCACGAGGCATTCCCGCAAGGCTTTCCCACAGGCTGTCCCACGTGCCACTGTGGTGTGAGTCAATCCTCGGCTTGAAAGTCGAGGCAGTACAGGGAAAACAGGTTTCCCTGGAATGAACTGAGACATCTGGGGGACTCTGGGAATGGTGGCACGACCCTGGAGTTCCTCTCGCCTTTCCTGTGGATAGCGCCTCTTCTTGAGATGCGACGGGAACGCCGCGAATTCTTTCCCGACCACGCAGGGAATGGATCCCTCCTCTGGAGCTGGGAGGCAGAAACGGGGCTTCTCTGGATGAGGGCGGGAGTCTCCTGATTCCTCTCGAGTGGAGACGGGTATGTCGGGGAACTTCTTGCGTTGCAGCAAGGGTGTGAAGGACCCTTTGTCAGTTCCAGAGGTTAGGTGTGATTAGCCTCGAGATGCCTCAGTGGAAATGGGCCTCATCTCGCCTGGAGGGGAGAACCTCCTGGATTTTCTCGAGTTGTGGCAGGTGCTCTCAACATATGACGGAGACCTCAGGAACCCGCTATGGAGGCCTCAGGAAAGGCCAGTCCCATGGGAGTAGCTCGGGGTCTCTCGGGATTCCTCTCCCGTCGATGCCGGGGCCTAAGACCTTGTGTGGAATCGCTGCCGGAACCTGAGGATTCCTCTCCAGTGCTGACATGGATTTGGGGTACTTCTGGATTCTCCACAGGGGAGTCAGTCCTCGTCTGGAATTGGGGCACTCACGTGCGATTTCCTCTTGATCTGTAGCAGCAGTGTCACGCTTCCCTTGCCGTGGATCAAGGGATCTGTGGCTTTCCCTCGAGGCTTTCCCACGAGGCTTTCCCACAGGGCTGTCCCACGTGCATCGTGGTGTGAGTCGATCCTCGGCTTGAAAGTCGAGGCAGTGCAGGGAAAACAGATTTCCCTGGAATGGATTGAGACATCTGGGGGTCTCTGGGAATGGTGGCACGACCCTGGAGTTCCTCTCGCCTTTCCTGTGGAGAGTGCCTCCTCTTGAGATGCGTCGGGAACGCCGGGAAGTCTTTCCCCAACACGCAGGAAAAGGATCTCTACTCTCGAGCTAGGAGGCGGAAACGGGGCTCCTCTGGATGTGGGCGGGACTCTCGTGCTTCCTCTCGAGTGGAGACGGGTATGTGGGGGAACTTCTTGAGTTGCAGCAAGGGTGTGAAGGACCCATAGGAAGTTCCAGAGGATAGGTGTGATTAGCCTCGAGACGCCTCAGCGGAAATGGGCCTCATCTCGCCTGGAGGGGAGAACCTCCTGGATTTTCTCCAGTTGCGGCAGGTGCTCTCGACTTACGACGGGGACCTCAGGAACCCGCTCTGGTGGCCTCACGAAAGGCCAGTCCCCATGCGAGATGCTCGGTGGTCTCTCGGGATTCCTCTCCCGTCGATGCCCGGCCTAAGACCTTGTGTGGAGTCAGTGCTGGAACCTGAGGATTCCTCTCCAGTGCTGACATGGATCTTGGGGTACTTCTGGAGTCTCCCCAGGGGAGTCAGATCTCGTCTCGAGTGGGGGCATACACGTGCGCTTTCCTGCGAGCTGTAGCAGCATTTTCATGCTTCCCTTCGAGTGGTTCAAGGCATCTGTGGATTTCCCTCGAGTCTTTCCCACGAGGCTTTCCCACGAGGCTTTCTCACAGGGCTGTCCCACGTGCCCCCGTGGTGTGAGTCGATCCTTGGCTTGAAAGTCGAGTTAGTGCAGGGAAAACAGGTTTCCCTGGAATGGACTGAGACATCTGGGAGACTCTGGGAATGGTGGCACGACCCTGGAGTTCCTCTCGCCTTTCCTGTGGAGAGCGCATCCTCTTGAGATGGGACGGGAATGCCGGGAATTCTTTCCCCACCACGCAGGGAAAGGATTCCTCCTCTCGTCCTTTGAGGCGGAAACGGGGGTCCTGTGCATGTGGGCGGGACTCTCGTGCTTCCTCTCGAGTGGAGTCGGGTATGTCGGGGAACTTCTTGAGTTGCAGCAAGGGTGTGAAGGATCCTTTGGAAGTTCCAGAGGTTAGATGTGATTACCCTCGAGACGCCTCTGTGGAAATTGGCATCATCTCGCCTAGAGGGGAGAACCTCCAGGATTTTCTCGAGTTGCGGCAGGTGCCCTCGACTTACGACGGGGCCCTCAGGGACCCACTCTGGTGGCCTCAGGAAAGGCCAGTCCCGATGCGAGTTGCTAGAGGGCCTCTCGGGATTGCTCTGCCGGAGATGCCGGGGCCTAAGACCTTGTGTGGAGTCGTTGCTGGAACCTGAGGATTTCTCTCCAATGCTGACATGGATCTTGGGGTACTTCTGGAGACTCCCCTGGGAGTCAGTCCTCGTCTCGAGTGGGGCATGCACGTGCGCTTACCTCCCAAGCTGTATCAGCAGTGTCAGGCTTCCCTTCACGTGGATCAAGGGATCTGTTTCTTTACCTCGAGCCTTTCCCACGAGGCTTTCCCTCGAGGCTTTTCCACGAGGCTTTCCCTCGAGGCTTTCCCACGTTCCACCGTGGTGTGACTCTATCCTCGGATTGAAAGTCGAGGCAGTGCAGGGAAAACAGGTTTCCCTGGAATTGACTGAGACATCCGGGGGACTCTGGGAATGGTGGCACGACCTGGAGTTCCTCTCACCTTTACTGTTTAGAGCGCCTCCTCTTGAGATGCGACAGGAACGCCGGGAATTCTTTCCGGACACGCAGGGAAAGGATCCCTCCTCTCGAGCTACGAGGCGGAAACACGGCTCATCTGAATGTGGGCTGGGCTCTCGTGCTTCCTCTCGAGTGGAGACGGGTATGTCGGGGAACTTCTTGAGTTGCAGCAAGGGTGTGAAGGACCCTTTGGAAGTTCCAGAATTTAGGTGTGATTAGACTCGAGACGTCTCAGCGGAAAAGGGCCTCATCTCGCCTGGAGGGGAGAACCTCCTGGATTTTCTCGAGTTGCGGCAGGTGCTCTCGACTTAGGACGGGGACCTCAGGGACCCGCTCTGGTGGCCTCAGGAAAGGCCAGTACCCATGCGAGTTGTTCAGGGGCCTTTCGGAATTCCTCTCCCATCGATGCCGGGGCCTAAGACCTTGTGTGGAGTTGGTGTCATAACCTGAGGATTCCTCTCCAGTGCAGACATGGTTCTTGGGGTACTTCTGGAGTCTCCCCAGGGAGTAAGTCCTCGTCTCGAGTGGGGATGCACGTGCGCTTTCCTCCCGAGCTGTAGCAGCAGTGTCACGCTTCCCTTCGCGTGTATCAAGGGATCTGGCTTTCCTCGAGGCTTTCCCTCGAGGCTTTCCCACGAGGCTTTTCCACAGGGCTGTCCCACATGCTACAGTGGTGTGAGTCGATCCTCGGCTTGAAAGTCGAGGCAGTGCAGGGAAAACAGTTTTCCCTGGAATGGACTGAGACACATGGGGGACTCAGGGAATGGTGGCACGACCCTGGAGTTCCTCTCGTCTTTAGTGTGGAGAGCGCCTCCTCTTGAGATGCCACGGGAACGCCGGGAATTCTTGACCGAACACGCAGGGAAAGGATCCCTCCTCTCGAGCTAGGAGGCAGAAAAAGGGGCTCCACTGGATGTGGGCGGGATTCTTGTGCTTCCTCTCAAGTGGAGACGGTTATGTCGGGGAACTTCTTGAGTTGAAGCAAGGGTGTGAAGGACTCTTTGGAAGTTCGAGAGGTTAGGTGTGATTAGCCTCGATACGTCTCAGCGGAAATGGGCTTCATCTCACCTGGAGGGGAGAACCTCCTGGATTTTCTCGAGTTGCGGCAGGTGCTCTCGACTTACGACCTGGACCTCAAGGACCCGCTTTGTTGGCCTGAGGAAAGGCCAGTCCCCATGCGAGTTGCTAGAGGTCTTGTCGCTATTCCTCTCCCGTCGATGCCAGGGCCTAAGACCTTGTGTGGAGTCGGGGCCGGAACCTGAGGATTCCTCTCCAGGGCTGACATGCATCTTGGGGTATTTCTGGAGTCTCCCCAGGGGAGTCAGTTCTCGTCTCGAGTATGGGCATGCACGTGCGCTTTCCTCCCGTGCTGTAGCAGCAGTGTCACGCTTCCCGTCGCGTGGATTAAGGGATCTGTGGCTTTCCCTCGAGGCTTTCCCACGAGGCTTTCCCACAGGGTTGTCACACGTGCCACCGTGGTGTGAGTCGATCCTCGGCGTGAAAGTCGAAGCAGTGCAGGGAAAACAGGATCCTCTGGAATGGACTGAGACATCTGGGGGACTCTTGGAATGGTGGCACGACCCATGAGTTCCTCTCGCCTTTCCTGTGCAGCGCGCCTCCTCTTGAGATGCGTCGAAACGTCGGGAATTCTTTCCCGAGGAAGCAGGGAAGGATCCCTCATCTCGAGCTTGGAGGCGGAAACGGAGCTCCTCTGGCGGTGGCCGGACCCTGGTGCTTTCTCTGGAGTGGAGACGAGTATGTCGGGGAACTTCTTGAGTTTTAGCAATGGTGTTTAGGACACTTTGGAAGTTCCAGAGTTTAGCTGTGATTACTCTCGAGACGCCGCAGAGAAAATGGGTCTCATCTCGACTGGAGCAGAGAACCTCCTGGATTTTCTCGAGTTGCGGCAGGTACTCTCGACATACGACCGTGACCTCAGGGACAGTGTAGCAGATGTGTCACGCTTCCCTTCGCGGGGATCAAGGGATCTCTGGCTTTCCCTCGAGGCTTTCTCACAGGGCTGTCCCACATGCCACCATGGTGTGAGTGGATCCTCGGCGTGAAATTCGAGGCAGTGCTGCGGAAAACTCCTCTGAAATGGACTGAGACATCTGGGGACTCTTGAAATGGT
>NW_017199235.1:0-7405 GCF_001704415.2 Capra hircus | reverse complement strand
AGGCGAAACGGGGGAATGAGGTCCTCTGGATGAGGGCGGGTCTCTCGTGCTTCCTGTCGAGTGGAGACGGGTATGTCGGGGAACTTCTTGAGTTGCAGCAAGGGTGTGAAGGACCCTTTGGAAGTTCCAGAGGTTAGGTGTGATTAGCCTCGAGACGCCTCAGCGGAAATGGGCCTCATCTCGACTGGAGGGGAGAACCTCCTGGATTTTCTCGAGTTGCAGCAGGTGCTCTCGACTTACGACGGGGACCTCAGGGACCTGCTGTGCTGGCCTCAGGGAAGGCCAGGGCCCATGCGAGTAGCTCGGGGGCCTCTCAGGATTCCTCTCCGTCGATGCCGGGCCTAAGACCTTGTGTGGACTCGGTGCCGGAACCTGAGGATTCCTCTCCAGTGCTGACATGGATCTTGAGTTACTTCTGGAGTCTTCCCAGGGGAGTCAGTCCTCGTCTCGAGTGGGGGCATGCACGGGCGCTTTCCTCTCCAACTGTAGCAGCAGTGTCACACTTCCCTTCGCGTGGATCAAGGTATCTGTGGCTTTCCCTCGAGGCTTTCCCACGAGGCTTTTCACGAGGCTTTCCCACAGGGTTGTCCCACGTGCCACCGTGGTGTGAGTCGATCCTCATCTTGAAGGTCGAGGCAGTGCAGGAGAAACAGGTTGCCCTGGAATGTACTGAGACATCTGGGGGACTCTGCGAATGGTGGCACGACCCTGGAGTTCCTCTCGCCTTTCTTGTGGAGAGCGCCTCCTCTTGAGATGCGACGGTAACGCCGGGAATTCTTTCCAGACCTCGCAGTGAAAGGATCCCACCTCTCGAGCTAGGAGGCGGAAACGGGGCTCCTCTGGATGTGGGCGGGACTCTCGTGCTTCCTCTCGAGTGGAGACGGGTATGTCGGGGAACTTCTTGAGTTGCAGCAAGGGTGTGAAGGACCCTTTGGATGTTCCAGAGGTTAGCTCTGATTAGCCTCGAGACGCCTCAGCACGAATGGGCCTCATCTCGCCTGCAGGGGAGAACCTCCTGGATTTTCTCGCGTTGCGGCATGTGCTCTTGACTTACGACGTGGACCTCATGGACTCGCTCTGGTGGCCTCAGGAAAGGCCAGTCCCCATGCGAGTTGCTCGGGGGCATCTCGGGATTCCTCTCCTGTAGATGCTGTGGATTAAGAGCTTTGTGGATTCGGTGCCGGAACCTGAGGATTACTCTCCAGTGCTGACATGGAACTTGGGTACTTCTGGAGTCTCCCAGGGGAGTCAGTCCTCGTCTCGAGTGGGGCATGCACGTGCTCTTTCCTCCCGAGCTGTAACAGCAGTGTCACGCTTTCCTTGGCGTGGATCAAGGGATCTGTGGCTTTCCCACGAGGCTTTCCCACAAGGCTTTCCCACGAGGCTTTCCCACAAGTCTTTCCCACGAGTCCAGGGTCGTGACACCATTCCCAGAGTCCCCCAGATGTCTCAGTCCATTCCAGGGAAACCTGTTTTCCCTGCACTGCCTCGACTTTCAAGCCCAGGGTCGACTTTCACCACGGTGGCACGTGGGACAGCCCTGTGGGAAAGCCTCGTGGGAAAGTCTCATGGGAAAGCCTCGAGGGAAAGCCACAGATCCCTTGAACCAGGCGAAGGGAAGAGTGACACTGCTGCTACAGCTCGGGAGGAAAGCACACGTGCATGCCCCCACTCGAGACGAGGACTGACTCCCGTGGGGAGACTCCAGAAGTACCCCAAGATCCATATCAGCACTGGAGAGGAATCCTCTGGTTCTGGCACCGACTCCAAACAAGGTCTTAGGACCCGGCATCGACGGGAGAGGAATCCTGAGAGGCCACCGTGCAACTCGCATGGGTACTGGCATTTCCTCAGGCCAACAGAGCGGTTCCCTGAGGTCCCCGTCATAGGTCGAGAGCACCTGCGGCAACTTGAGAAAATCCAGGTGGTTGTCCCTTCCAGGAGAGATGGGCCGATTTCCGCTGGGCGTCTCGAGGCTAATCACACTTAAGCTCTGGAATTTCCAAAGAGTCCTTCACACCCTTGCTGCAACTCAAGAAGTTCCCCCACATACCCGTCTCCACTCGAGAGGAGGCACGAGAGTCCCGCCCACATCCAGAGGAGCCCCGTTTCCGTCTCATAGCTCGAGAGGAGGGATCCTTTCCCAGCGTGATAACGAAAGAATTCTCGGGAGTCACTCTCCACAGGAAAGGCGAGAGGAACTCCCTGTCATGCCACCATTCCCAGAGTCCCCCAGATGTCTCAGTCAATTCCAGGAAATCCTGTTTTCCCTGCACTGCCTCGACTTTCAAGCCGAGGATCAACTCACACCATGGTGGTACGTGGGACAGCCCTGTGGGAAAGCCTCGAGGGATAGCCTCGTGGGAAAGCCTCGTGGGAAAGCCTCCTGGAAAGCCTCAATGGAAAGCCACAGATCCCTTGATCCACGCGAAGGGAAGTGCCAAACAGCTGCCACAGCTATGGAGGAAAGCGCACGTGCATACCCCTCTCGAGACGAGGACTGACTCCCCTGGGGTGACTCCAGAAGTACCCCAAGATCCATGTCAGCACTGGAGAGGAATCCTCAGGTTCCGGAACCGACTTCACACTAGGTCTTAGGCCCCGGCATCGACGGGAGAGGAATCCCGAGAGGCCCCCGAGCAACTCGCATGTGGACTGGCCTTTCCTGAGGCCACCAGAGCGGGTCCCTGAGGTCCCCGACGTAAGTCGAGAGCACCTGTCGCACCTCGAGAAAATCCAGGAGGTTCTACCCTCCAGGCTAGATGAGGCCCATTTCCGCTGAGGCGTCTCGAGACTAATCACACCTAACCTCTGGAACTTCCAACGGGTCCTTCACACCCTTGCTGCAACTCAAGAAGTTCCCCGACATACCCGTCTCCACTCGAGAGGAAGCACGAGAGTCCCGCCCACATCCAGAGGAGCACCGTTTCCGCCTCCTAGCTCGAGAGGAGGGATCCTTTCCCTGCGTGGTCGGGAAAGAATTTCCGGCGTTCCCGTCGCATTTCAATCGGACGCGCAATCCAAGGGAAAGGCGAGAGGAACTCCAGGGTCGTGCCACCATTCCCAGAGTCCCCCAGATGTCTCAGTCCGTTCCAGGGAAACCTGTTTTCCCTGCACTGCCTCGACTTTCAAGCCGAGGATCGACTCACACCCCCGTGGCACGTGGGACAGCCCTGCGGGACAGCCCTGTGGGAAAGCCTCGTGGGAAAGCCTCGAGGGAAAGCCACAGATCCCTTGACCCACGCGAAGGGAAGCGCGACACTGCTGCTACAGCTCGGAAGGAAACAGCACGTTCATGCCCCCACTGGAGACGAGGACCGACTCCATTGAGGAAACTCCAGAAGTACCCCAATATTCATGTCGGCACTGGAGAGGAATCCTCAGGTTCTGGCACCGACTACACACAAGGTCTTAGGCCCCGGCATCGACGGGAGAGGAATCCCGAGAGGACCCCGAGCAACTCGAATGGGGACTGGCCTTTCCTGAGGCCACCAGAGCGGGTCCCTGAGGTCCCCGTCGTAAGTCGAGAGCACCTGCCGCAACTCGAGAAAATCCAGGAGGTTCTCCCCTCCAGGCGAGATGAGGCCCATTTCCGCTGAGGCGTCTCGAGGCTATTCACACCTAACCTCTGGAACTTCCAAAGGGTCCTTCACACCCTTGCTGCAACTCAAGAAGTTCCCCGACATACCCGTCTCCACTCGAGAGGAAGCACGAGAGTCCCTGCCCACATCCAGAGGAGGAGGCCCCTGTGTATCGCGCCTCCTCCTTGAGATGCCGATCGAGGACAGCCAGGGAATTCCTTTCAGCCTGGCATTCCAGATGCATGGGAAAGGAATTCCCCGGCGCTTTCCCCGTCGCATCCTTCGAGATCAGGAGGGCCGGACACCGGGGGCTCCTCTGGATGTGGGCAGGAACTCTCGTGCTTCCTCTCGAGTGGAGACGGGTATGTCGGGGAACTTCTTGAGTTGCAGCAAGGGTGTGAAGGACCCTTTGGAAGTTCCAGAGGTTAGGTGTGAATAGCCTCGAGACGCCTCAGCGGAAATGGGCCTCATCTCGCCTGGAGGGGAGAACCTCCTGGATTTTCTCGAGTTGCGGCAGGTGCTCTCGACTTACGACGGGACCTCAGGGACCCGCTCTGGTGGCCTCAGGAAAGGCCAGTCCCCATTCGAGTTGCTCGGGGTCCTCTCGGGATTCCTCTCCCGTCGATGCCGGGGCCTAAGACCTTGTGTGTAGTCGGTGCCAGAACCTGAGGATTCCTCTCCAGTGCCGACATGAATATTGGGGTACTTCTGGAGTTTCCTCAATGGAGTCGGTCCTCGTCTCCAGTGGGGGCATGAACGTGCTGTTTCCTTCCGAGCTGTAGCAGCAGTGTCGCGCTTCCCTTCGCGTGGGTCAAGGGATCTGTGGCTTTCCCTCGAGGCTTTCCCACGAGGCTTTCCCACAGGGCTGTCCCGCAGGGCTGTCCCACGTGCCACGGGGGTGTGAGTCGATCCTCGGCTTGAAAGTCGAGGCAGTGCAGGGAAAACAGGTTTCCCTGGAACGGACTGAGACATCTGGGGGACTCTGGGAATGGTGGCACGACCCTGGAGTTCCTCTCGCCTTTCCCTTGGATTGCGCGTCCGATTGAAATGCGACGGGAACGCCGGAAATTCTTTCCCGACCACGCAGGGAAAGGATCCCTCCTCTCGAGCTAGGAGGCGGAAACGGTGCTCCTCTGGATGTGGGCGGGACTCTCGTGCTTCCTCTCGAGTGGAGACGGGTATGTCGGGGAACTTCTTTGAGTTGCAGCAAGGGTGTGAAGGACCCGTTTGGAAGTTCCAGAGGTTAGGTGTGATTAGTCTCTGAGACGCCCTCAGCGGAAATGGGCCTCATCTAGCCTGGAGGGGTAGAACCTCCTGGATTTTCTCGAGGTGCGACAGGTGCTCTCGACTTACGTCGGGGACCTCAGGGACCCGCTCTGGTGGCCTCAGGAAAGGCCAGTCCACATGCGAGTTGCTCGGGGGCCTCTCGGGATTCCTCTCCCGTCGATGCCGGGGCCTAAGACCTAGTGTGAAGTCGGTTCCGGAACCTGAGGATTCCTCTCCAGTGCTGACATGGATCTTGGGTACTTCTGGAGTCACCCCAGGGGAGTCAGTCCTCGTCTCGAGAGGGGTATGCACGTGCGCTTTCCTCCATAGCTGTGGCAGCTGTTTGGCACTTCCCTTCGCGTGGATCAAGGGATCTGTGGCTTTCCATTGAGGCTTTCCAGGAGGCTTTCCCACGAGGCTTTCCCACGAGGCTATCCCTCGAGGCTTTCCCACAGGGCTGTCCCACGTACCACCATGGTGTGAGTTGATCCTCGGCTTGAAAGTCGAGGCAGTGCAGGGAAAACAGGATTTCCTGGAATTGACTGAGACATCTGGGGGACTCTGGGAATGGTGGCATGACAGGGAGTTCCTCTCGCTTTCCTGTGGAGAGTGACTCCCGAGAATTCTTTCGTTATCACGCTGGGAAAGGATCCCTCCTCTCGAGCTATGAGACGGAAACGGGGCTCCTCTGGATGTGGGCGGGACTCTCGTGCCTCCTCTCGAGTGGAGACGGGTATGTGGGGAACTTCTTGAGTTGCAGCAAGGGTGTGAAGGACTCTTTGGAAATTCCAGAGCTTAAGTGTGATTAGCCTCGAGACGCCCCAGCGGAAATCGGCCCATCTCTCCTGGAAGGGACAACCACCTGGATTTTCTCAAGTTGCCGCAGGTGCTCTCGACCTATGACGGGGACCTCAGGGAACCGCTCTGTTGGCCTGAGGAAATGCCAGTACCCATGCGAGTTGCACGGTGGCCTCTCAGGATTCCTCTCCCGTCGATGCCGGGTCCTAAGACCTTGTTTGGAGTCGGTGCCAGAACCAGAGGATTCCTCTCCAGTGCTGATATGGATCTTGGGGTACTTCTGGAGTCTCCCCACGGGAGTCAGTCCTCGTCTCGAGTGGGGGCATGCACGTGTGCTTTCCTCCCGAGCTGTAGCAGCAGTGTCACTCTTCCCTTCGCCTGGTTCAAGGGATCTGTGGCTTTCCCTCGAGGCTTTCCCATGAGACTTTCCCACGAGGCTTTCCCACAGGGCTGTCCCACGTGCCACCGTGGTGAAAGTCGACCCTGGGCTTGAAAGTCGAGGCAGTGCAGGGAAACAGGTTTCCCTGGAATGGACTGAGACATCTGGGGGACTCTGGGATGGTGTCACGACCCTGACTCGTGGGAAAGACTTGTGGGAAAGCCTCGTGGGAAAGCCTTGTGGGAAAGCCTCGTGGGAAAGCCACAGATCCCTTGATCCACGCCAAGGAAAGCGTGACACTGCTGTTACAGCTCGGGAGGAAAGAGCACGTGCATGCCCCACTCGAGACGAGGACTGACTCCCTGGGAGACTCCAGAAGTACCCAAGTTCCATGTCAGCACTGGAGAGTAATCCTCAGGTTCCGGCACCGAATCCACACAAGCTCTTAATCCACAGCATCTACAGGAGAGGAATCCGAGATGCCCCCGAGCAACTCGCATGGGGACTGGCCTTTCCTGAGGCCACCAGAGCGAGTCCATGAGGTCCACGTCGTAAGTCAAGAGCACATGCCGCAACGCGAGAAAATCCAGGAGGTTCTCCCCTGCAGGCGAGATGAGGCCCATTCGTGCTGAGGCGTCTCGAGGCTAATCAGAGCTAACCTCTGGAACATCCAAAGGGTCCTTCACACCCTTGCTGCAACTCAAGAAGTTCCCCGACATACCCGTCTCCACTCGAGAGGAAGCACGAGAGTCCCGCCCACATCCAGAGGAGCCCGTTTCCGCCTCCTAGCTCGAGAGGTGGGATCCTTTCACTGCGAGGTCTGGAAAGAATTCCCGGCATTACGTCGCATCTCAAGAGGAGGCGCTCTCCACAAGAAAGGCGAGAGGAACTCCAGGGTCGTGCCACCATTCGCAGAGTCCCCCAGATGTCTCAGTACATTCCAGGGCAACCTGTTTCTCCTGCACTGCCTCGACCTTCAAGTGAGGATCGACTCACACCACGGTGGCACGTGGGACAACCCTGTGGGAAAGCCTCGTGAAAAGCCTCGTGGGAAAGCCTCGAGGGAAAGCCACAGATACCTTGATCCACGCGAAGGGAAGTGTGACACTGCTGCTACAGTTGGAGAGGAAAGTGCCCGTGCATGCCCCACTCGAGACGAGGACTGACTCCCCTGGGAAGACTCCAGAAGTAACTCAAGATCCATGTCAGCACTGGAGAGGAATCCTCAGTTTCCGGCACCGAGTCCACACAAGGTCTTAGCCCCGGCATCGACGGGAGAGGAATCCTGAGAGGCCCCCGAGCTACTCGCATGGGCCCTGGCTTCCCTGAGGCCAAGCACAGCAGGTCCCTGAGGTCCCCTTCGTAAGTCGAGAGCACCTGC
>NW_017199234.1:0-7405 GCF_001704415.2 Capra hircus | reverse complement strand
AAACCCGAGAGGCCCGAGAGGCCCCGAGCAACTCCCATGGGAACTGGCCTTTCCTGAGGCCACCAGAGCGGGTCCCTGAGTCCCCGTCATAAATCAGAGCCACCTGCCCAACTCGAGAAAATCCAGGAGGTTCTCCCCTCCAGGCGAGAAGCGGCCCCTTTCTGCTGAGGCGTCTCCAGGCTAATCAAACCTAAACCTCTGGAACTTCCAAAGTGTCCTTCACACCATATCTGCAACTCAAGAAGTTCGCCGACATTCCCGTCTCCACTCGAAAGAAAGCACGAGAGTCCCGCCCACATACAAGGAGACCCGTTACCGCCTCCCTAGCTCGAGAGGAGGCATCCTTTCCCTGTGTGGTCGGGAAAGAATTCCCGGCGTTCCCGTTCGCATCTCAGGAGGAGCCGCCTCTCCACAGGAAAAAGCCAGAAACTTCAGGGTCGTGCCACCATTCCCAGAGTCCCTGATGTCTCAGTCCATTCCAGGAAACCTGTTTTCCCTGCACTGCCTCGACTTTCAAACCCAGAATCGAGAAACACCATGGTGGCACGTGGGACAGCCCTGTGAGAAAGCCTCGTGGGAAAGCCGATGAAAGTCCCTGATCCCTTGATCCACGCAAAGGAATCCCGACACTGCTGCTACAGCTCGGAAGGAAAGTGCACGTGCATGCCCCACTCGAGACGAGGACTGACTCCCCTTGGGAGACTCCAGAAGTACCCAATCCATGTCAGCACTGGAGAGGAATCCTCAGGTTCCGGCACCGACTCCACACAAGGTCTTAGGCCCCGGCATCGACTGGAGAGGGATCCTCAGAGGCCCCCGAGCAATTCGCAAGGGACTGGCCTTTCCTGAGGCCACCAGAGCGGTCCCTGGTCCCGTCGTAAGTCGAAGAGACCTGCCGCAACTCGAGAAAATCCAGGAGGTTCTCCCCTCCAGGCGAGATGAGGCCCATTTGCGCTGAGGCGTCTCGAGGCTAATCACACCTAACCTCTGGAACTTCCAAAGGTCCTTCACACCCTTGCTGCAACTCAAGAAGTTCCCCGACATACCAGTCTCCACTCGAGAGAAGCACGAGAGTCTCGCCCACATCCAGAGGAGCCCGTTTCCGCCTCCTAGCTCGAGAGGAGGATCCTTTCCCTGCGTGGTAGGGAAAGAATTCCCGGCGTTCCCGACGCATCTCAAGAGGAGGGGTTCTCCACAGGAAATGCGAGAGAACTCCAGGGTCGTGCCACCATTCCCAGAGTCCCCCAGATGTCTCAGTCCATTCCAGGGAAACCTGTTTTCCCTGCACTGCCTCGACTTTCAAGCCGAGGATCGACTCACACCACGGTGGCACGTGGACTGCCCTGTGGTAAAGCCTCGTGGGAAAGCCTCGTTGGAAAGCCTCGAGGGAAAGCCACAGATCCCTTGATCCACGTGAAGGAAGCGCCACACTGCTGCTACACGTTGGGAGGAAAGCGCACGTGCATGCCTCCACTCGAGACGAGGACCGACTTCCCTGGGGAGACTCCAGAAGTACCCCAAGATCCATGTCAGCACTGGAGAGGGAATCCTCAGGTTCCGGCACCGACTCCACACAAGATCTTAGGCCCCGACATCGACGGGAGAGGAATCCCGAGAGGCCCCCGAGCAACTCCCATGGAACTGGCCTTTCCTGAGGCCACCAGAGCGGGTCGCTGTGGTCCCTGTCGTAAGTCGAAACACCTGTCGCAACTCGAGAAAATCCAGGAGGTTCTCCCCTCCAGGCGAGATGTGGCCCATTTCGGCAGAAGTGTCTCAAGGCTAATCACACCTAACCTCTGGAACTTCCAAAGGGTCCTTCACACTCTAGCTGCAACTCAAGAAGTTCCCCGACATACCCGTCTCCACTCGAGAGGAAGCACGAGAGTTCCCCGCACATCCAGAGGAGCCCCCTTTCCGCCTCCTAGCTCGAGAAGAGGGATCCTTTCCCTGCGTCGTCGGGAAAGAATTCCCGGCGGTTCCGTCGCATCTCAAGAGGAGGCGCTCTCCACAGGAAAACCGAGAGGAACTCCCGGGTCATGCCACCATTCCCAGAGTCCCCAGATGTCTCAGTCCATTCCAGGGAAACCTGTTTTCCCTGCACTGCCTCGACTTTCAAGCCGAGGATCGACTAACACAACGGTGACACGTGGGTCAGCCCTGTGGGAAAGCCTCGTGGGAAAGCCTCGTGGGAAAACCTCGAGGGAAAGCCACAGATCCCTTGATCCACGCGAAGGGAAGCGTGACACTGCTGCTACAGCTCGGGAGAAAAGCGCACGTGCATGCCCCACTCGAGACGAGAACTGACTCCCCTGGGGAGACTCCAGAAGTAACCAAGATCCATGTCAGCACTGGGAGAGGAATCCTCAGGTTTTCAGGCAACTCCACACAAGGTCTTAGGTCCCGGCATCGATGGAGAGGCATCCGGAGACTCCCCCCGAGCAACGCGCTTGTGGACTGGCCTTTCCTGAGGCCACCAGAGCGGGTCCCTGAGATACCCGTCGTATGTCGAGCGCACCTGCAGCAACTCGAGAAAATCCAGGAGGTTCTCCCCTCCAGGCGAGGTGAGGCTCCTTTCTGCTGAGGCGTCTCGAGGCTAATCACACCTACCCTCTGGAACTTCCAAAGGGTCCTTCACACCCTTCCTGCAACTCAACAAGATCCCGGATATACCCGTCTCCACTCGAGAGGAAGCACGAGCGTCCCCGCCACATCCAGAGGAGCCCCTTACCGCCTCCCTAGCTCGAGAGGTGGGATCCTTTCCCTGCAGGGTCGGGAAAGAATTCCCGGCGTTCCCGTTGCATCTCAAGAGGAGGCGCTCTCCACCTGAAAGCGAGAGGGACTCAAGGGTCGTGCCACCATTCCCAGAGTCCCGCAGATGTCTCAGTCCATTCCAGGGAAACCTGTTTTCCCTGCACTGCCTCGACTTTCAAGCCGAGGAACTCACTCACACAACGGTGGCACGTGGGACATCCCTGTGGGAAAGCCTCGTGGAAAGCCTCGTGGGAAAGCCTCGAGGGAAAGACACAGATCCCCTGATTCTCGCGAAGGGAAGCGTGACACTGCTGCTACAGCTCGGAGAAATCGCACGTGCATGCCCCCTCTCGAGATGAGTACTGACTCCCCTCGGAGGCTTTAGAAGTACCCAAGATCCATGCCGGCACTGGAGAGGAATCCTCAGGTTCCGGCACCGACTCCACACAAGATCTTATGCCCCGACATCGACGGGAGAGGAATCCCGAGAGGCCCCCGTGCAACTCGCATGGGGACTGGCCTTTCCTGAGGCCACCACAGCGGGTCCCTGAGGTCCCTGTCGTAAGTCGAGAGCACCAGCCGCAACTCGAGAAAATCCAGGAGTTTCTCTCCTCCAGGCGAGCTGAGACCTATTTCTGCTGAGGTATCTCGAGGCTAATCACACCTTACCTCTGGAACTTCGAAAGGGTCCTTCACACCCATGCTGCAACTCATAAAGTTCCCCGACATACCCGTCTCCACTCGAGAGGAAGCACGAGAGTCCGCCCACATTCAGAGGAGCCCCGTTTCCGCCTCCTAGCTCGAGAGGAGGGATCCTTTCCCTGCGTGGTCCGGAAAGAATTCCCGGCGTTTCCGACGCATCTCAAGAGGAGGCGCTCTCCACAGGAAATGCGAGAGGAAGTTCAGGGTCGTGCCACCATTCCCAGAGTCCCCCAGAAGTCTCAGTCCATTCCAGGGAAACCTGCTTTCCCTGCACTGCCTCGACTTTCAAGTCGGGGATCGACTCACACCAAGGTGGCACGTGGGACAGCCCTGTGGGAAAGCCTCGTGGGAAAACCTCGTGGGAAAGCCTCGAGGGAAAGCCACAGATCCCTTGATCCACGCGAAGGAAGCGCGACACTGCTGTTACAGCTCGAGAGGAAAGCACACCTGCATGCCCCCACTCGAGACGAGGACTGACTCCCCTGGGGAGACTCCAGGTGTACCCCAAGATCCATGTCAGCACTGGAGAGGAATCCTCAGGTTCCGGCACCGACTCCACACAAGGTCTTAGGCCCGGGCATCGACGGAAGAGGAATCCCGAGAGGCCCCGAGCAACTCGCATGGGGATTGGCTTTTCCTGAGGCCACCAGAGCGGGTCCCTGAGGTCCCCATCATAAGTCGAGAGCACCTGCCGCAACTCGAGAATATCCAGGAGGTTCTCCCCTCCAGGTGAGATGAGGCCCATTTCCGCTGAGGCGTCTGGAGGCTAATCACATCTAACATCTGGAACTTCCAAGGATTCCTTCACACCCTTACTGCAACTCAAGAAGTTCCAGGACATACCCGTCTCCACTCGAGAGGAAGCACGAGAGTCCCGCCCACATAAAGAGGAGCCCCGTTTCCGCCTCCTAGCTCGAGAGGAGGGATCCTTTCCCTGCGTGGTCGGGAAAGAATTCCCGGCGTTCCGGTCGCAACTCAATAGGAGGGGCTCTCCACAGGAAAGGCGAGAGGAACTCCAGGGTCGTGCCACCATTCCGAGAGTCCCCCAGATGTCTCAGTCCATTCCAGGAAAACCTGTTTTCCCTGCACTGCCTCGACTTTCAAGCCGAGGATCGACTCACACCACGGTGGCACGGGGGACAGCCCTGTGGGAAAGCCTCGTGGGAAAGACTCGTTTGAAAGCCTCGAGGGAAAGCCCCTGATTCCTTGATCCACGCGAAGGAAAGCGTGACACTGCTGCTACAGCTCGGAGGAAAGCGCACGTGCATGCCCCACTCGAGACGAGGACTGACTCCCCTGGGAGACTCCAGGAGTACCCCAAGATCCACGTCAGCACTGGAGACGAATCCTCAGGTACTGGCACCGACTCCACACAAGATCTTAGGCCCCGGCATCGACGGAAGTGGAATCCCGCGAGGCCTGCGAGCTACTCGCATGGGGACTGGCCTTTCCTGAGGCCACCGGACCGGGTCCCTGAGGTCCCCGTCGTAAGTCGAGAGCACCTGCCCCAACTTGAGAACATCCAGGAGGTTCTCCCCTCCAGGCGAGATGAGGCCCATTTCTGCTGAGGTGTCTCGAGGCTAATCACACCTAACCTCTGGAAATTCCAAAGGGTCCTTCACACCCTTCCTGCAACTCAACAAGTTCCCGGATATACCCGTCTCCACTCGAGAGGAAGCACGAGCGTCCCGCCCACATCCAGAGGAGCCCCGTTACCGCCTCCTAGCTCGAGAGGTGGGATCCTTTCCCTGCAGGGTCGGGAAAGAATTCCCGGCGTTCCCGTTGCATCTCAAGAGGAGGCGCTCTCCACCTGAAAGGCGAGAGGGACTCAAGGGTCGTGCCACCATTCCCAGAGTCCCGCAGATGTCTCAGTCCATTCCAGGGAAACCTGTTTTCCCTGCACTGCCTCGACTTTCAAGCCGAGGATCAACTCACACAACGGTGGCACGTGGGACATCCCTGTGGGAAAGCCTCGTGGGAAAGCCTCGTGGGAAAGCCTCGAGGGAAAGACACAGATCCCCTGATTCTCGCGAAGGGAAGCGTGACACTGCTGCTACAGCTCGGGAGGAAATCGCACGTGCATGCCCCCTCTCGAGATGAGTACTGACTCCCCTCGGGAGGCTCTAGAAGTACCCCAAGATCCATGCCGGCACTTGAGAGGAATCCTCAGGTTCCGGCACCGACTCCACACAAGATCTTATGTCCCGACATCGACGGGAGAGGAATCCCGAGAGGCCCCCGTGCAACTCGCATGGGACTGGCCTTTCCTGAGGCCACCACAGCGGGTCCCTGAGTTCCCCGTCGTAAGTCGAGAGCACCAGCCGCAACTCGAGAAAATCCAGGAGGTTCTCCCCTCCAGGCGAGATGAGGTCCATTTCCGCTGAGGCGTTTGGAGGCTAATCACATGTAACATCTGGAACTTCCAAGGATTCCTTCACACCCTTTCTGCAACTCAAGAAGTTCCAGGACATACCCGTCTCCACTCGAGAGGAAGCACGAGAGTCCCGAGCACATAAAGAGGAGCCCCGTTTCCGCCTCCTAGCTCGAGAGGAGGGATCCTTTCCCTGCGTGGTCGGCAAAGAATTCCTGGCGTTCCGGTCGCAACTCAATAGGAGGGGCTCTCCACAGGAAAGGCGAGAGGAACTCCAGGGTCGTGCCACCATTCCGAGAGTCCCCAGATGTCTCAGTCCATTCCAGAAAAACCTGTTTTCCCTGCACTGCCTCGACTTTCAAGCCGAGGATCGACTCACACCACGGTGGCACGGGGGACAGCCCTGTGGGGAAAGACTCGTGGGAAAGCCACAGATTCCTTGATCCACGCGAAGGGACGCGCTACACTGCTGCTACAGCTCGGAAGGAAAGCGCACGTGCATGCCCTCTCTCGAGACGAGGACTGACTCCCCTGTGGAGACTCCAGAAGTACCCCAAGATCCATGTCAGCACTGGAGAGGATTCGTCAGGTTCCAGCACTGACTCCACACAAGGTCTTAGGCGCCAGCATCGACGGGAGAGGAATCCCGAGAGGGCCCCGAGCAACTGGCATGGGGACTGGCCTTTCCTGAGGCCACCAGAGCGGGTCCCTGAGGTCCGAGTCGTAAGTCGAGAGCACCTGCCGCAACTCGAGAAAATCCAGGAGGTTCTCCCCGCCAGACGAGATGAGGCCCATTTCCGCTGAGGCGTCTCGAGGCTATTCACACTTAACCTCTGGAACTTTCAAAGGGTCCTTCACACCCTTTCTGCAACTCAAGATGTTCCCCGACATACCTGTCTCCACTCGAGAGGAAGCACGAGAGTCCCGCCCACATCCAGAGGAGCCCCGTTTCTGCCTCCTAGCTCGAGAGGAGGATCCTTTCCCTGCGTGGTCGGGAAAGAATTCCCGGCGTTCCCGTCGCATCTCAAGAGCAGGCGCTCTCCACAGGAAAGGGAGAGGAACTCCAGGGTCGTATCACCATTCCCAGAGTCCCCCAGAAGTTTCAGTCCATTCCAGGGAAACCTGTTTTCCCTGCACTGCCACGACTTTCAAGCGAGGATCGACTCACACCACGGTGGCACGTGGGACAACCCTGCTGGAAAGCCTCGTGGGAAAGCTTTGGGAAAGCCTTGAGTGAAAGCCACAGATCCATTGATCCAAGGAGGGAAGCGTGACACTGCTGCTTCAGGTCGGGAGGAAAGCGCACGTGCATGCCCCCACTGGAGACGAAGACTGACTCCCCTGGGAGACTCCAGAAGTACACCAAGATCCATTTCTGCACTGGAGAGGAATCCTCAGGTTCCGCAGCGTCTCCACACAAGGTCTTAGGCGCTGGCATCGAGGGAGAGAATCACGAGAGGCCCCGAGCAACTCGCATGGGGACTGGCCTTTCCTGAGGCCACCAGAGCGGGTCCCTGAGGTCCCCGTCGTAAGTCGAGAGCACCTGCCGCAACTCGAGAAAAATCCAGGAGGTTCTCCCCT
>NW_017199233.1:0-7405 GCF_001704415.2 Capra hircus | reverse complement strand
GTAGTGTGCAACCCACCAGCCCCTAAGCCCTCCTCAAGGACGCTTGGACCTAAGTGCAAAGGCAAGGCAGGGAGAGCTGAAGCCAGGAAGGCGCCAGTGGCGTCTCCCAGCCTCACACAGCCTGCTCCTTCCTGGGGAGGGAGCCTAAAAGCAAGGCAAGTCTGGGCAAGGCTCGCCCATGGCAGAGCATCCTCGCGCCGGAACTCTGCCAGATCGGGGCTCTGAGCAGAGCCAGAGCTCTGCCGTACTGGAGGCGCACCTAGCTCCCTGCAAGGAGGGCTTTCAAACCCCAAACAATGAACCACATACCCCAAACCCCGAACCACATACCCAAACATGGTACCCGAACCCCAAACCCCATATCCTGAATCTGAACCCCTATCCCAACCGCAAACCCCAAACCCTGAACAGGGAACTCCAAACCCCTTACCCGAACTCAAAACCCCTAACCCAATCCCCAAACTCCGAACCCCAAACACCTAACCCGTACCGTGAACCCCTAACCCTAACCCAAACCCCTAACCCGAGCCCTAAACCCCAAACCCAAACCCCGACCCTCAAGCCCCGAACCGCAAATCCTGAAACACGTAGCCCAAACCCGAATCCATAACTCCGAACCCCAATCCAGAACCCAACCCCGAACCCCAAACCACTAAACCCCAAACCAAACCGCACACCCTAAACCGAACCCCAAACCCTGAACCCAAACCCCTAACCTGTACCCCACCCCACACCCCGAACCCGAACCCCAAACCCCTAACCCGAATCGCAAACCCCTAACCTGAACCCCAAATCCCAAACCCAATCCCAAACCGCAAACACCAAAACCGAACCCTAAACCCGAAACCCCAACCCCAAACCCAAACTCCAAACTGCTAACCCGAACCCCAAACCCCAAACCCCTAACCGGAACCCCAAACCTCAAATCCAAAACCGCACACCCCAAACCTCTAAGCCGAACCCCGAACTGCCAACCCCTAATTCCTAACCCGAACAGCAAAACTCGAAACTGCACCTCACACCCCCAACCCCAAACCATGAACCCAATCCCCTGAACCCCAAACCCCAAACCTCAAATCTCGACCCCGAACCACAAACCTCACATACTCAACCCCTAATCGGAACCTCAAACCCCAATCCCCAAACCCCAAACCCAAATCCTAAACCCCTAATCCCTAACCCAAACCGTCAACCCAGAAACCGAACCCCTAATCCCCAACCCCAACCCTCAACCCAAACCCCAAACCCATAACTGGAACCCAAACCGAACCCCTCACCCAAATCCCAAACTCCAAACCCCAAACCCCTAAAACCCCCAACAACCCAACCCCCTAAACCCCAACCGAATCCCAAATCCCGAAAACCCCAACCGTGAACCTCAAACCCCAAACCCCTAACCCTAACCTCAAACCCCAAACCCCAACTGCGAACCTCTAAACCAATCCGAGAACCCCTAACCTGATCCCCAAACCCCAAACCCAAGCCCCAAACTCAAACCGCGAGCCCCAAACCCCAAACCCTTAACCCGATCCTCAAACCCCAAACCCCAACTGCAAACCCCTAATCTGAACCGAGAACCCATAACCTGATCCCCAAACCCCAAACCCCTAAGCTGAACCTTGAACCCCTAATCGGAACCCCAAACCCCAAACGAGAACCGCGAACCCGGAACCCCAAACCCTGAACTCCAAACCCCAAACCCGAACCCTGAATCCAAACCCTAAGAAGGGAGGGGATTCCCGTAACCCGAACTCTGAACCTGAACCCTAACAAGTTGAGGGGATGCCGGCACCCTAACCCTAACCCTAACCCTAACAATAAAACTCTAAAAGAAAAAGAAACTTTTCTGGCCTAAGCCCCGCCCCTTGCGGTCCCCCATCCGCTCAAAGCAAAAAAGGCAAGCCCGGACTGGAACTTCTGACCCACAAAGCCAGATTGCATGTTTACTCGGCCGTCAGCCTAACCGCTATGCTAACAAAGCCCCCCGGGTTTCATGCTGCTCCCAGGCACTCTTCAAGCCTCGGCCCGCCAGGGCAGGCTAATAAAGAACTATGGGCCCCATTAGCGCTCACTTTAAGCCCTAACCGTAACCTGAACCCTGACCCTGACCTGAACCCTAACCCAAACCCGAACTCTAAGAAGAGGGGGGTTCCCCGAATTCTAACCCTAACCCCGAACCCGAACCCGAGCGAGTTGGGGGGTTGCCCGAACCCTAACCCTAAGCTTCACAATAAACCTCTAAAATCAAAAGAAACTTTTCTGGTCTAAGCCCCGCCTCTTGTGGTCCCCCGCCCCCTAAAAGGGAAAGAGTTAAACCCGGGACTTGAACTCCTGACCTACAGACCCTAGTCTGCCTGACTTACCAGCCTGCCTAACCGCTATGCTACAGAGGCTTGCTGTTTCAGGCAGCGCTCCCGGGCCCTCTTCAAGCCTCTGCGCGCCAGGGTCTGGCTCTATAGAATATCATGGCTGTCCTAGGTCATCTTTGCTTCTTATCCCTAAATCATAGACAGATGAGCTGAGAAAAAGCTTGGGTTGTCTCGGTGGGGTGGATCTGCTTGTCCTTGTGTTTCCCTGGAGGCAGTCGCGGTCCCGCGGGCCTGGCCTGGCAGGGGGCGTGGGGCGGGGCGCACCGTGCGCGCGTCGGGGCGGGGCGAGCCTGGGCGGCTGGTCAGGGGCGCGGCTCACGGGAGCGGGTCTGGGGCGGGGTGAACATGGCGGCGCCTCGGGGCCAGGGGTCCCCAGTTGTGCTCTCAGGGCTCGCCATTGCAGCTGGGACTGCTCGTTTCGTGGGCTCCTGGGTCCCCGTCGATTGGCATCCAGCGAGCAGAGCGCAGGGCTGTGGACCACAGGTAAGGGAACTCGGACTCGGCGGAGCAGGGAACCATGTCTTCTGCCCTTTGTTTGCAGTCTCGGAGCCGACTGAAATGGCGATCGCAGAAAAGCCTCGCCTTTGGGGCCGAGGGTTTTACCGCTTCACCCCTTTGCATACAGCTCAGACCCGCGCGCTTTTCCCAAGCAGCCGAGTGTATTGCTTCCTACAGGCCTGGAGAGGATAACAGGCAGGAAGGCCAGGGGTCTCCAGACAGAGAAAATAAACTGCAAGTGTCAGACGTTTTTTTCTCTCTCTTAAGAGGCAGGAGGAGACCAAAGAGGGCTGCGGTTTTTTTTTCTCCATCTTGATACAAATGTAAAAGAAGGTTTCTCTGAAAATTCTGTGTTGCCATGACAACTCCTGGCTCCACCTGAATTTAACTTTTCTCAAACCTTGAACTAAGGCAATGCATTGTTCTTATGGAAATGTTTGTCTTAAGGTATGTTAATGTCTTCAGGTCAGTTCCCCCTAAGGGCTCAGAAACGACTCGACAAACCGGTTTGTCTTACTCATACCTGGTTCTCTTAACCTCTGTGAATGAAACTATATATTTGCTTGGAAATCTGCCTTTCTTCAAGATTCATGGTCCATCATTTTCTGGCCTGGGATGACTCATCTGCTGCCAATGTGATCTCAATGCATGCTGTGGGTGAGGGGCCTGGTGCCATTCTCTGAGACATTGTCTTTCTTTCCTTAGCAGACTGGCTAGTGGCTGTATAACATCTGGCTAAAGACTAGCAGGGGGTACTCTTTCTTCCCCCTTTGAATGTCTACGTCAGCAGCTCTCTCGATCTCTTTTCTACTTGAATCAAACTTTTTCACAGAAAACCTCTGAGCCATCAAGCTTCGTCACTTGCCCTGGATTGAATTCTCCTCTGGAGGCCAAGAATGCTGGCATCTTTTGTGGTTTAGCAGCCACCTTTCAGCCTTTTGTAATTCATATTGAATCTTCATTTCAGATGGCAGATGCATTCCACGGTATTGCCAACTGAAGTCTTGTCATCGCTATGGAGTCTCTGTCCATGGCTTGAGGGTATTTTTCAGCAATCATGTATCATTTCCAGTGTGCCAGTCTTGTCATCCTCATTCCATCCATAGCAAAGTCTTTTATTAATGTTGACGTGATTGAAGGGGAATTGTTTGTTTCAATTCCCTTTCAGATTGTTATTTGCTGGTGTATACAGATAACACTGTGTCGTCATTCATTTGTATCCGTTTGGACAGCTTGATAGTTGTCTTTAGTTTCTTTAATTTCTCATAATTGAAGATGACCCTGGCTCATATATTTACAGTCTCACCCCTAGTCTCAGTCATTTCTTCAAAGAACTGTCCTTTTTTTAACATGACATTATTTTTGACTGTGCTGGGTCTTTATTGCTCCTTTGTCTAGTTGTAGTGAGCAGAGGCTACCTTCTAGTTGCTGTGCCATGGCTTCTCATTGCAGTGCTTTCTCTGTGTGCAGAACTTGGGCTCTGGAGCATGCCAAACGTCAAGAGTTGTTCAAGGGCTTCATTGCCCCTGGGCGTGTGGAATCTTCTACACAGGAATTGAACCCGTGTTCCCTGCATCGGTAGGCAGCTTCTTTACCACCAGGCCATCGGAGATGTTTCCTGTTCCCTTTTATTAGAGAAGGATATTTAAAACATACATGTAGGAGCTCAATATGCTCAGCTGACAATACATGGAGATATATCTCCATGTATTCCAGCTCACCTTTGAACATATTCAGTTAAAGGTAATTTGTGATGATGTCTCCAACCTGATCCACCACGACATGGACATTGTAACGTTTCCTTTTGTTTATCTGGAACTTTGCCTTCCAATGGTAAGATACCTGGCTTCCACCGCTTGTCATACACAGAATTCAGTGCTTGTCCCACGTGGTTACTGAAAAAAAAAAAACTGTCAGATTGTCTTTCAAAGGGGGCTCTGCGTGCATCGCACCAGTATCTTGAGTATGTTTTTGTATGATAGTTTTACTATCAGTATACCCTCAGTGGCCAGGTGTCTATTTCAGTCGTTACCAATTATGAATGGGCTTGTTTGCTCTAGTGTTCTTGGACAATTCGAGTACAGTTTCTTTGTCAGATGTGCATTTGTTTAGGAAAAGAGTTTTATTGATTGTTGGCTGTGTTGCATCTTTGTGTGTGGGCTTTTCTCTAGTTTTGGTGAGCATGGGCCATAACGAGTGGTTTGCAGGCTTCTCACTGCAGTGTGTCCTCTTGTTGAGGGGCACAGGCTCACGGGCTTCAGTGGCTGCGGCATGTGAACTCGGCATCGTGGCTTCCAGGATCTAGAGCACAGGCTCGGCAGTTGTGGCACACGGGCTCCATAGGATGTGGCATCTTCCCATCCTAGGGATCGCACATGCATCTCCAGCACTGGCAGGTGGATTCTTGACTATGGAACCACCAGGGCATATTTGAGATTCTAGTTTTCCACACACGTATCTAGTGAAAGAGGCCAGGATCAAGAGGCATGGCAGCTGGGAATCCTCAGCCACAGCTCTGGTGTGCTATCCAAAGCTCTGGGGCCTTTGGTGAGCAGCTCAGCTTCCCTGGGACTGTTTCCTCCCGTCAGAAATGCCCTGCTTTTGGACTGTAGCCCACCAAGCTCCTCTGTCCCTAGGATTTCTGAGACCAGAGTACTGCAGGTGGTGCCATTTCCTTCTCTGCTGCTGCTGCCACGTCGCTTCAGTCGTGCCTGACTCTGCGCGACCCCATAGACAGCAGCCTACCAGGCTCCTCTGTCCCTGGGATTCTCCAGGCAAGAACACTGGAGTGGGTTGCCATGTCCTCCTCCAGTACATGAAAGTGAAAAGTGAAAGTGAAGTCACTCAGTGAAGTCGTGTCCGACTCTTAGTGACCCCGGGGTTGCAGCCTACCAGGCTCCTCTGTCCGTGGGATTCTCCAGGCAATGGTACTGGAGCGGGCTGCCATTGCCTTGTCTGATTTCCTTCTCTGCAAGATAGCGTTTGGAAGCTCTTTTCTCCTGGATATTGCTTTTGATGAAGGAAGGGGGTTCCCTTCCAGGGCTTGAGAGTGAGTTCTTGTCTGACACTGGGCAATGAGTTGTCTGAGGAGAGGAGTGCTGTCCAAGCGAGAGGCTTCATTGGGAAGGGCTGCCGGGGTGGAGGGCAGGAGGGTGAGGGAAACGGAGAGAACCACTCTGTCACGTGGCTCACACTCTCAGGTTTTATGGTCATCGGGTTCATTTCTGGTTTGTCTCTTGCCAGGCATTCTGAATTGGGATCCTTCTTGGGGGCACACGCATCACTCAGCCGAGATGGATTCCAGCGAAGTGCATCCTGGGAGGTTGGTAGGACCTCTGAACTGGAGCCTCCCATCTCCTGACCTCTCCAGAATTCTGGTTGGTGGTAGCTTGTTCGTTCCTTGTTCCTTCCCAGGACCTCCTGTTGTGAGATGACTCCTGCAAGTGTTTTCTTTTCTCTGTTGCCTGGCCAGGGTGGGTGGTCCGTGGTTCATTTAGCAGTTTCTTTTTGGTTCTCTCGAGTAAGGTCCTCCACAGGGTAAATGTATGAAATGATAAAAGGCAATGTGTTAACTCATTTGTATTCATAATTGGGTAAGTTGGCTTGTTTTGTGTATGTTAGACCTGATCACCAGACCGAAGGTCATGTAGAACGTTTGTAGTTTTCTAAAATTTCAATAGTTTTTTAAAATGGAGTTACCTTGTTGCAAAGTTTGTGTGTATGTTCATATTTTTTTAAACAGTTATTTCTTTTTAGTTGATTGATCATTGCTTTACAATATTGGTTTGATTTGTCATACATCCACATGAATTGACCATAGGTGTACCTATGTCCTCTTGCTCTGGAATCTCCCTCCCACCTCGCACGCATTCCCACCTCTCTAGGTTACTACTGAGCCCCAGTTTGAGTTCCCTGAATCATACAGCAAATTCCCATTGGTTGTCTATTTACAAAGGTTGGTGTACCTGCATCCATGCTGCTCTCTCCATTCATCTCACCCTCCTCCCTCTTGTTCCCCACCCTCGATCTGGAAGTCTGTTCTCTATGTCTGCACCTCCATTGCTGCTCTGTGAACAGACTCGTCAGTACCATCCTTCTAGATTCCATGTTTTTCTCTCTTTGACTGACTTCCCTCCCCTTTATTAGAACAAACTCACATGTGTTCCTTTTTATGGCTGCATTCCATACAGGCTCTGATTGTTCCTTAGCCATGTTTTGCGGAGGGTCATGGAGCTATTCTGCTCCATTTCAGTTTGGGCTTCCAGTCTGAGTGCTCGCAGCAGAGCTGCTTCTGGGTGAGCCCTCTGAGGTCTGTGAGCGCCGGGCTGCCCGCTCTTCTCCTGTGGCCCGCAGGGGGGGCGCCAAAGCCCCTCTGACCCGCGGCGCAGGACGCTTTGCCTTTAGGCTCTGCCCCGTGAGCAGCTGGCGGGAGCTTTGTCTCCTCAGGACCATCAGGGCTCAGGCTTCTGGATAACAGGGCTGCATCCAGGCTGAGAGGAGCAGGGTTGCCTCAGTGCCCACCAGCAGGGAGGCGCTGC